>NW_027331813.1:1500000-1745512 GCF_033568475.1 Henckelia pumila
TGCTAATCTCACCGCTGATGCTTTGAGTCGCAAGGTGCGATTATCCGCACTTCAGACTTGTTCTATGTCTAGTGCGATCAGTGACTGTTGTACTTCAGGTTATACCTTCAAACATAAGAAAGGTATGCAGAGTATCCAGATGTTTGCGATATTATCTGAGTCAGCCTTGTATTCACGGATTCGAGATGCTCAGATGTCTGATTCGAAGACCCAGCGTTTAGCTCGTCTAGCTAACGAGGGTAGCTCGTCTGGATTTCATTATCAGTCAATTGGCTTTCTGTGTTTGTCTGGTAGGCTTGTGATTCCGCAGGATGAAGGGTTGCGAGAGGAGATTTTGTCTCAAGCGCATCGCACTAAGTTGAGTATTCATCCTGGGAGCAACAAGATGTACAAGGATCTACGTACTCGTTTCTGGTGGAAGGGAATGAAACGCAGTGTTTATCAGTTTGTTTCGAGATGTTGGTTGTGTCAACAGGTCAAGGCAGAGCACCGACGACCTGGAGGATTGCTTCACAGTCTGTCTATTCTTGAATGGAAATGAGAGTTTATCACTATGGACTTTGTGACCCATTTGCCGGTATCCCCGAAGAACTGTGATGCTATCTGGGTTGTGGTGGACCGACTCACCAAGTCAGCGCATTTCATTGCCTATAGCCGAGAGTACTCTGTGGATCGCATGGCACAGATGTACATTCAGGAGATCGTTCGACTTCATGGAGTGCCTGTGAGCATTGTCAGCGATTGGGACCCCAGGTTTACTTCTAGATTCTGGGGGAGTGTTCAGCGTGCGATGGGTACTACTCTCAGTTTGAGTACAGCCTATCATCCGGAGACTGATAGTCAGTCAGAGCGCACTATCCGTACGCTAGAGGATATGCTTAGAGCGTGCGTCTTGGATTTTGGTCCAGCCTGGCAGGATCATTTGCCGTTGATCGAGTTCGCTTACAATAACAGCTATCATACTAGTATTGGGATGACACCTTTTGAGGCGTTGTATGGGCGACGTTGTCGTACTCCACTCTTTTGGGAAGAAGTGGGGGAGAGACAGGCTGAGGGACCGGAATTTATCCAGCAGGCGATAGACATTGTTGATCAGATCAAGAAACGGATTAAGACTGCACAGGATCGTCAGGCCAGCTATGCTAATATCAAGCGTAGGCCTTTGCAGTTCGAGGTCGGGGAGAAAGTGTTTTTGAGAGTGTCACCTTTCCGCAAGATTCTCAGATTTGGCCTTAAGGGCAAGTTGTCTCCCAGATTTATCGGCCCGTTTGAGATCTTGGAGAGTATTGGCGATTTGGCTTATCGACTAGCTTTGCCACCGCATCTATCCAGTATTCACGACGTGTTCCACGTATCTCTGTTGCGACGGTATGTGGCGGATGAATCTCATATTCTGCAGCGGTCTGAGGTTCAGGTAGACAAGGATTTGACTTATGTTGAGAAACCTCTTCGTATCTTGGATTATAAGGATAAGGTCTTACGGAACAAAGTCATTCCTTTGGTTTTAGTTCAGTGGCAGCGCAGAGGCACTGAGGAAGCTACTTGGGAGCTTGAGGACAGGATGCGTAAAGACCATCCTGAGTTGTTTTGATTTCATTCTTTAAGTTGTATTCAGTTGCAAACTCTGTAAACGTTTGATTTGAATAAAGAATGTTTCGGATTTATGTATTTGCATTCGGTACTTAAGATCTGTTTTCGAGGACAAAATATCTTAAGTGGGGGAGAATGTAGTAGCCCGTACCCTAATTGAGTAATTAAAGGATTAATACTAATTAATTGAATTGGGTATTGGACGGATCGGAAGCTCCGAAGGCACGATCGGAAGCTCCGATGAGAGATCGGAGGCACCGATGTTATTACGTCAGGCATGACGTGTGGTTGGATCGGAAGCTCCGATCAGGACCGGAGGCTCCGATCACCCCTATCCGGAGTCAACAAGTGATATTTTGACACGTGGCAGATCAGGATCTTCGGAAGCTCCGATGGCAGGATCGGACGTTCCGATCGAGGTTCGAACGTTCCGATCAAGGATCGGAAGTTCCGATCGTTGTCTATAAATAGAAGGCCGAGACTTCACTTTCATTTGCCAATTCCGAGTTCTCCTTTCCTTTCTAGTCCTTTTGGAGCTGTTCTAGTCTTCTTAGGCTTGGTCCGGAGGTCGGCGAGGCGTTCGGTAGTCGTAGCGGAGTTGTGCCCAAGTTCTGGAGGTATCGACATCAAAGGGCTAACGACGGACGAAGGTATAGCTTTTGCTTCCTATAAATATTTAGGAGTATGCAATAGCTTAGTTAAGGCTTTTAGAGCACTTTAATGATAGTAGTATCATTTGGCAGTGTAGAGCAGACTATAGGCGTGGACCTAGAGTTGGTAGAGCTTGCACTGTATTGAGGTACGAAAGTACTGTTCGCGATATCCTGACTGAGTATGCATGTATTATGTGACCGCATGATTTATATGCCATGATATTATGCTGCATTCATTTGCATCTTGCTGTATCTCCTTCGAGATGTCTGTTAGTAGGGTTGTACCCTATCCTGTTAGTGGATGGACTTCCATCGATTTGGGTCCGGCGTTTCCACGGTTATCTCGATATGGGAGCCACTTCCTGAAGCGACGGCACAGCGTGCTACATACCAGGGCCCGGTCTGTCTCTGTTATCTGATCCTTGACCTCGAGTCTATAGGGAGTTCACTTTGCATGCATGTATACTCATACTCTCGCACTGAGCGTTTTATGCTCACGTCTCGTACTCTGTATTTTCTGGACACCCTATTCCATGGGGCAGGTTTGCGATTGGACGAGGAGGGTGGATCCAGGAGGGGCTAGTCAGTGGTTGGCCAGCTGGAGCTTCGCTTAGGTTTTATTACTGTTGTTTGGGTTTATACAGCTATTCGATTTGGTTGTATATTATTGGATAAATTACAGATTTCTTTACTTGGGGTTGTAAACTATTTATGGTTTCCGCAGTTTTATTCTGATATATGTTTAATTAAGTTAATTACATGCCTAAGTTCTGTTTAGTAGGTGATCCGGGTAAGGGTCACTACACGCAGCTATGTGGAGCGCCCGCCCCGTCGCTGATTAGTGTTTTAATAATACCGGGAAGGAAACTTTAATATTTTTAGTGGTCTTTTAATGGGCTTTTGTTGGAATGTATAAAAAGATATTGTCTGAAATCTTTGAGAGGGGTCCGCCAAACACATATAAAATATCAGAGAACGTGATCGTGCGATTTGCTGGGAAAAGTCGGAGTTAATTGAAGAACAAAGACGGAGATCGAGAGTCCGGACACGACATCGCATCGACGGATTTGTTTTCTTTATCTTTTATTTATCAAATTCTGAATTGATTTCTGGATTTTTGAATATGATTTGGTTTATTCAGAATTTTATTATGAACTAAATTTTAAAGTTTAGAGGTCGTATGGAACCTGGTGTAGACACTTTCATGAATTTTTTTATTTTATTGAATTGAGTTTATTCTAGATTAATTGTTTTTTCTAGATTTGATTGTCTTTTCAATTACCTGATCAATAATTGAATTGTAATATTTATTTGAAATCTGGCACTCGGGAGAGGAGATTTTGAATAGAACCAATAGAATTTACACTGTTAATTATTTATATAACTCGTGAAAGTGTATAATTTTAACAGAGCTTTTAAAAAACGAACATTGTTTTGCATAGATCATTGCAAGTAGATTTTTAATAGGGATATTGGAATTGAATTGTAGTTGATAAAAATTATTTGTTGCTCGGGAGAGGAAAATAATAAACTTAAGTGTTCTTGGCTATTAATTGTTTGAAATTCATGAAGATTAATTAATTAGGATTGATTGTTGTTAAAATCAGGTGAAATCTAAACCTCTAGACCATTTTTTTCTCTAATTGATAATCTCTGAAAATTGTGTGCGTTTTTCAAATCCCCTGATTATATTATTTTCTGCAAAACCTCTCAGTTATTGATTTTCTACATAAAATCAGGACTATTTTAATTACAAGAATTGAATATTTTCATTTTACTCTCTGTGGGAACGATACTTGATTTATCACTATATTAAAACTTGACACTCGTAGACTTGCGAGCATTTTTTCACAACAAAACTCAAACCAAACTCAACTTCAATATCCATTCGATACAAAACGAGGTACAAAATACACGCAACAACAGCATACAAACCTCAATACTTGCATAAACGATACAACATAATCAACGAAGTTCGAGTTCTAAAAATGTTCCAACATATAACTAGATTGACATGTTGTTCGACTTATAAACCGTGTCCCACTTCTATCTCTCGATCTTGATGCTAACCAAGTCTCCGCTGACTCAATCCTGTCCCACCTGTTGCCAAGTACACATACAAAACAAAGCAACAGCCGGATAACTCAACTGAAAATGATATTCCCAGTAAAAGCAACATAACATGCAATAACAAGTAATATCTCAATAACATGAAATACATACAAAATATTCAATGTTAATATGAATGAAATGCATGCCTTTAAAATCGGGATATCAACTCTGATAATCAAAGAATTGCTGCTATGCTTTTGGGATCCCGAGGATGAGATCACGTAACAACTCACCGACTCTCCCGATCGAGCTGGTACCCCGTGTCTCCATCCTATAGACTTTGATGCGACTATAAGGAGTATGCTGACACTAGGTGAACTTCTACAACCCAGGTCACTCACAGTATAGCCTCCAAAACATCTAAACAAAAAGGGCCGTACAGCCCGCTGAAATCAAAGATTTGGCTCAAGATGAATGCATATAGAAACACAAGCATTAATCCATAAATCAACTAATAACAAGAGTAAATCAACAAAATACAAGTTCCCTATTCTAGAACAAGTATTGATGCAAGTATATGATTTAAGAGAAACTCAAGAACCATCTGTCTTGAGTGTGCTATCCCGTTAAAATGATGTCTGCTTTTACCTTTCGATTCAAATAGCTCCAACTCTGGATAAGCTACAATAAGAGGTTATATCAAAATCCATACAACCAAAAACAACAAAGGCTCAAGGTAAACTCTTGTCCGCTCTTCGTCCAACTCTTCGACGCTCGATTACTGTTAACTCTGGGCTCAACCAACTTCAAACGAATCTGTATGAAGGAAAAAGAAGATCAACAACGACAATCAAACCCAACTGCCCATGGTTCGACAATTCAAACGAATCAAAATCCCAAAACTCAAACCGGCGGCATAACAGCTATATTCTGATCAAACCGTAAACACAGACAGCAGTATAGCATCGCAATCAACTCAATACAATGCTAAAACATCAATCACAATTCCAATCCAACAAATCTCAAAATTCCCATTTTCGAAATAAGCTTCCAAAAATCATAACAATTTCGAACGACACTCTTTTTCAAAACCGACTGAGAATAAACGATAAGAACTAGTTCGAGAACATCATAACCGAAACTCAATCGATTCTAACAACATCCGAAAATACAAGTATAACTGATCGGAGAAAAACTTACTATAGAACACTCTCGCTGTCGGGATCGCTAAACTAACTTCGGATTAAAATTCTACCAGACGGATCGACCGGAAACCAAAGAAGAAAGCTTGAAGATGGCGTTGGAATCTCAACAATGGAGGGAGGCGAGATGGAGGAGAAGGTGGAGTGAAGTAAAATTCAAACTCTTGTATAAATATCTAATAAAGTCCAAATTTGCATTTTAGTCCCTGAAAAATTAGAAAATTGCAAAATAGACCTTGATCAAAATCAAATCGGCTCTTGAATTTTATAATCTCCAATTATCTCAAATAAACTCAATTAGGATAAATTTGGGGCGTTACAAATGGACACTTCACAAAGATCATCCTATGGATCTCATCATTGGAATTCCATCAAAGGGAGTATCTACTCGTTAATCTCTTAATAATTTGTGTATTCATCTTGCATTTGTTTCTCATCTTGAACCTAAATTCATAGATGATGCATTATTAGATTATTCATGAATTATTGCTATGCAAGATGAGTTAAATGAATTTAAACGAAATAATGTATGGTATCTTTTCCTAGACCTGATGATAGACCTGTTATATGTACTAAATGGGTGTTTAGAAATAAACTTGATGAGCATGGTATTATCACTAGGAATAATGCTAAACTTGTAGCTAAGGGTTATAGTCAAGAAAAAAGCATTAATTATGATGAGACTAGCTTATGCGGCTGTTGCTAGACTAGAATCCATTTGCATGCTACTTGATTTTGCCTGCTCTAAAAATTTTAAGTTATTTCAAATGGATGTTAAAAGTACATTCTTAAATGGTGATTTGAAAGAAGAAGTTTATGTTGATCAACCATTTGGCTTTATTGATCCCCATTTCCCTGATCATGTTTACTAACTTGATAAAACATTGTATGGACTGAAACAAGCTCCTGGAGCTTGGTATGATAAACTTAATTCGTTTCTTATTTCTAATGGTTTTTATAGAGGTGTTTTTGATATTACATTGTTTTTCTTAACTAAAAATGATGAATTATTGATTGTGCAAATTTATGTTGATGATATCATTTTTCGTTCTACTAATGAAAATCATTGCCAAGAATTCTCCAAGCTTATGCAGCACTTTGAGATGAGCATGATGGGGGAACTCAATTATTTCCTCGGATTGCAAATCAAGCAATGCAAAGATGAGTTTTTTTATCAACCAAGGAAAATACATTAAGGAGATTCTCAAGAAGTTTGGCATGGAGAACTCAAAATCATCATCTACACCTATGAGCACATCAATCAGGCTCAACAAGGATGAAAATGGTAAAACTATAGATCAACATTCCTTTTGTATTATGATTGGCTCCTTACTTTATGCAACTGTTAGTAGACCTGACATTATATTTAGTGTTTGCTTGGGTGCACGATTTCAATCATGTCCAAAGGAATCACATTTGTTCGCCTTAAAACTCATTTTCAAATATCTTTCAAATACTCCAAATCTGGACTTATGGTATTCCAAAAATTCCTTTTTAGATTTAAAAGCTTATTATGATGCCGACTTTGGTAGATATAAGGTGGATAGAAAGAGCACAAGTGGAACATGCTTCTTTTTGGAAAACTGTTTAGTATCTTGGTTTTCAGTGAAACAAAATTGTGTTGCGTTGTCAATGACCGAAGCCGAATACATGGATGCTGGTAGTTGTTGTGTGCAAATTCTTTATATGAAGCATCAATTGCTTGACTCTGGAGTATCGTTTTATAAAATTCCTATTTTTTTGTGATAACACTAGCTCCATATGTCTTACAAAGAATCCTATTCAAAATTCTCGCACCAAAAATATTTGCATTCGACATCATTTTATTCGTGATCACATCGAAAGAAATGAAGTTGAACTTCAATATGTTGGCACTAAAAATCAGCTTGCTGATATTTTTACAAAACCACTAGATGAAAATACTTTTATTCGTTTGCGTGGTCAACATGGCATGATTTAATTGTAAATCGTATTTAGACATAAATTAAATTTAATTTCAAATTAAGGGGGAGCTTAATAATAAATTCGAGCAATTTAAATTTGGATAATACAAATTAATTTTATTTATTCAAATTTATAAGCTCACATTATATATGGATTAATTGTTTAGGAATTAATTGCAAATTATAAATTTAAAAGTCATAATTGGCAAAATCTCCTCGGGCGGATCGGAACGTCCGATCAAGGATTGGAGCCTCCGATACGAAAGAACCGATCGGAACCTCCAAACTCGAACGGAGCTTCCGTTCCAAAATATTATCTGTCATATTCATTGAATTCACCACCTTAAAATTAAATTCACCGCCTTAAGATCGGAACCTCCGAACCTTTTCGGTGCGTCCAATCGTTCATCTTTCGACACTTGTCAAGATCCTTGCGAACGGTGCGATCGGAGCATCCGAACGCTCACTACAACAAAAAAGCTCATAGACAAGGGTGAAAAAACGTTTTTAAAAGGGGTCTAAAACCGATGTTAAAAGTCATGTTGTTAAAAAGTGCGGTACCGTTGTTTTTTGAACCAACGACAACCGTTGTCATTTTGAGCCAACGACAACGGTTTCACAACGGTGAAAAACCGTTGTCATTGGCTCAAAAATACAACGGTTAAAAACCGTTGTCTTTTTTATTGCACGTTTAACAACAAGACCTTTAACATCAGTTTTAAAAACCCCTTTAACAATGGTTTTTCGCTCTTGTCTTTTTTTAGGTATAAAATAAAAAATATACAATTTTCAATATTATAAATTCTTCAAATTTTGAAATTTGAAAATAAAATATAATATACAATCTTCAGTATTGTAAATTACTCAATATTCAAATTTTGAATTCTAATTTCATGCAC
Source organism: Henckelia pumila (assembly GCF_033568475.1). NCBI lineage: Eukaryota > Viridiplantae > Streptophyta > Magnoliopsida > Lamiales > Gesneriaceae > Henckelia > Henckelia pumila. The sequence goes on from NW_027331813.1 coordinate 1,508,340, forward strand.
ACTAGGAAATAGAGCTATGCGCTAATATCTTGATAAACTTGGAACCGCATCAAACAAGAGCAAGAGCAAGAGCAAGAGCAAAAGAACCATAAAATACGGCTTCATATCCATAGAATACGGCTTCATATCTGCACAAGTTTCACAGTAAAGCAAGATCATGGACTCCAATACAGGACCCCAAAAGAAAAAATCATAATTTATCCTATGAATGATAGGACTGCTTTATTGTGACTAAAGGTACAATTATATTTCCAGATAAGACAAAATAGCAGAAACAAAACTAAATATGGGTAGTGGATACAAGATAGACATGGTTAAGTGGTGTAGGAGTCAAATAAATAACATTGATCATTGAAGCATGAGCGCAAAAGTAAGTCATCACATGATGATCAAATCTCAGTATGTATTGTCGAGGCCTTTCAAATTGAATATGTACCAATGACCAAGTAACACAAAGATAGAGAAGTTTAGGTGGAAATTCAGAATCAGATAAAGAGCAAAAATGATACCAGCAATGGACCAAATTATCAATTGGTGCAGTGCAAGCAGTTCCTATTTTTCTATTCTACGAGAAGTTGAAAAATGCACCATAATTGATGAAAAGACAACCAGAACAGGTTGTTCCACTGAAGCAAAATAGAGTCAATTAGATAATATGAAAGAGTGGGTGCCCGGTGAGCCAACTTGTGGCTAAGGGCTTTGATGACTCTTTGTATAAACAATCTTTTGTTTAATATAATTTACACTTTTATTAATGGCAATGACTTTATCTTTCTTCATATTGTGATATTGTGATATACTATTGTTGTTTTGATAAAGACCTTGAATATACTATAGTGTATGTAAGATGTGGTAGTACATGGGGATGTCTATCATGAAACACATCTTATAGTCACTGTATATTCTAAACAGTTCCTAGTCGATTGAGCCATCCGTTAATAAGGATAAGGATCGCTCGAGTTTGAGACTAGCATTTGCGATGCAGAGTACCAGGTTTCATTGGTAAGGAACATAGAGATGTTCGAAGCATGCAAATGGATATTCATACGATGAATGATCGAACTACCTTATCCGGACTTTCCAAGTGGTTATCACTTATCGAGTGGATAAAGTCCACGGTTTTGGTTGTACACCATTAGTCCTTACTACTTGAAACATCATTGAGACTCTATATGCTAGTACTGTGCTTTGACTCATTTACTGACTCTATTGGGGTCATCAGGTGTCGGGATTGGGTACAGTTACAACACATATAGGAGTCGATGCTTTGTTGTCAAGGATTCACCACATACTTGCGAGTGTGGATATCCTATGCAATCTGAGGAGATATTAGTGTGACGAATCTCTGGCCAGAGTACATGATGTGTTTTAAGAAATGGTTTCTTAGTAGCACGTGCGATGTCACTATTTGATCTTCAAGATGCATTGCATAGTTATCGAATCTCGAACAACTCTCGATTTACCAATGGTTGTTGATTCGATCGGGATATATGGATGAAGGAACCGAACTGTACGCTAACCAAAATCTATTGGTTCTTGTAGGCACTATCAGTGATACCTAGGGAATCATGGGGCGATGTTGGTAGGCGCTCTTACCATGATTCGATGGGCAAGTCGGAAATTGTTGTTCCGAGTCACAAGGAGTTGTGAGCCCACGGCTAGCTATATCCCTGAACCATTGAGGGTCACACAGAGTAATGGATTTTTAATCCCCGTTGAGATAGTTAAATTTAAAGAGTTAAATTTAATGAACAAAGAAGTGGGACTTCTTATTTAAGAGTAGAGGAGTAAGATTTCCTAAAATGACATAGGGATGGGCATTTTTGGAAATCACTGAATTCGGATTCAGAAAATTTATCTTGACTCTAAAAGATGCAGAAATGGTTTCTGTGAACATTGGTGAAATTGGTTTATCAATCTGAGTCACGATGAATTTTATATTAATTTCTGAACATGCGGGCTTTGCTTGTCAAGCTTGAACTTATGACTAATGGGCCCTAAGCTATTAGCAGCCCACATTATAAATAAGTTATTGCAGTACAAAAATTACATAACAGAGGTCACAATTTTCGAAAACCTAGTTGTTTTTCTCTCTAAAGTGGCCGCCCCCCTCCCTCTCTACTCGGGAAAATCCAGCCTGTGAATTTTGAATTTGCAGTCTGGTTTAACGGATCAAATTCGTTAATTCTCTTCGTAGAAACTTCTGATAGATTTTCTAGTGCAATCTATCAGAGGGATTAAATCTCTGTTCGTGGACCTGATTGAAGAACAGTTCGTCCATCAGTTCCAGGGATATACAACAAGAGCAGAGTAATCTGTTGGTGTCCATAATCTCGATTCGAGATTGGAGGTAAAAATTTATAATTGTTATTTAATTTTTACACACACAATTTAATCGTAAAGTTTTGATACCCATTATGGAATCGTTCCATATAAAATTTTTAAACTTCCGCTGCACCGGGTATCAATTCTGATTGATCTGATCTCCGTTCTCCAACAGTGGTATCAAAGCCAGGTTGCTCAGATCAAGCGATTAAATTAATCGATTGTACAAAAATTTTTAAGCCTCGGTTTTTGAAACAAAATAAATATTTTTTTTAAAAAAAATAAAATTTTTCGGGCAAAAACACGGGCAGCGACGGGCTGCCCGGCCCGAGCCCCTTTGGGGCGCGGGCTGCCCAGGAGCGTCCCGGGCGGCCCGCGAAAATTAATTTTTAATTTTAAAATTAAAATTTTAATATGTTAAAATTCTATTTTTGGTCCGATCGAAAATTGTTTTTGATTGGTCCACGAGGCATCGGATCGAATTGTTCGAGTCCGAAAATTTTAAAATTGATTTTTGGATAAATTTGAATTTTTGGAAAATTTATAGATTTTATCCGTTAAATCAGATTTTATGAAATTAATTATTTTTGGTACAATTGATGATAAGATATGATCTTATGGAAATATTGAGTAAAATATGATTTTATGTATAAAATTGGATTTTATATGTAAAATATGATTTTATTTGATAAAAAGATAAAATATGATTTTGTATGTAAAATAAGATTTTATATATGGAATATGATTTTATCCTTTTAATTTAAATTGTCATTGCATGTTATCCAATAAATTAATTTTGAATTAAATATTATTGGATAAGGATGATCGATTGCCATGACCAATTTTGTAGGTGTATGTTAGGAATTTACATTTGTTTTTATTGTTGTTGGATTTATTAATGGGCCTGGTTTATGGCCCAATATGAATTGTCATATGTAATAAAAGTGGGCCTGGTTTATGGCCCGTTCCCACCCCTTAAAATGTATCCCCTACTTGTCATGGTTATTTATTGTAAATACATTAGACTTAGTGGGAGATGAAGATTTGAAGACGGAGGTGGGCCCAGCAGACAATAAAGACTGAAGAAATGTAAATTGGAAGCTCAATGTAATAGGATTGCATTGCATACCTGCATATTACCAAGGATTGGACTTAGACTCGTGATTGGCAACCACGGGTCGAATAGAAATGGAATCGATCATCCTATATAATATATGATATTATAGTTGTATGCATGTTTTAGACAAAATTGTATGAATCCCGCAAGCATACAAATTTTAAAAAAATGATGAGACAAATTTTCAAAATTAAAATCCCTCATTTTAAATATGATTTAAAATTGATATCAAGATAAATAAAGGAAATTTAAAATTGTTTAAATGTTCCTACCTTCCATCAACGATCAATGTATGAGATGCTACCCGCGGATACGGTCCGACTCATATTATTGGGGGGGCCCGTTCGTCGGAAAGCTGTACATTGGATCGACACATGTTGTAAGTTGGGTGGAACTCCCATGGGATTGGCTCATATTATTCGGAGATCCACATGGCGACCGTCCATCACAACTTAATATTGATGGGTCATCTTGACATGTCACAATAAACGACGTCATATTATTGGGCCCTTATTGGACATGAGGTAAAAACGTGGAGGTTGCTTTGGAAGCAATTGGGCTCTACCTTTTGAAAATTATGGTTGGCTGATATTATTCGGGACCATAGTTTGTCAATTGGACTCCATGTTCTCACTAAGGAAAACAGTTTCCCGTTTTCACTAGAGGGTAGTGAAATCGTTAAAATAGTGGGAGTGAGATTCATAAAGTAGATTTCGCCTATTTTATGTCTTAGTAAATTAATTAAACAATAACTGATTATTGTCTGTTTCTTTTCAGTATTTCATAAAGATGAATTCGCGTAATCCACTATTCTCTATCCTCGAACAAAATAAACTGACTGGCGCAAACTATACGGAATGGTTCCGTAAGTTGAAGATTGTCTTGACTTCGGAGAAGATGCTCTACGTGTTAGAAAAATCTCCTCCGAAGGAAGCACCAGCTGACATAAGTCCGAAAGAGTTGGCCAAACTTGATACATGGTGGGACCATGATATCAAGGCCAAATGCTATATGCAAGCCTCGATGTCTGATGAACTCCAGAGGCGATTTGAGGATACCGTGAATGCTGCTGACATTCACGTACAACTCAAGGAACTTTTTGGGGCTCAATCGAGAGCTGAAAGGTTCGCTACTGTAAAAGAGCTAATGACGTGTCGCATGCGTGAAGGGACTTTGGTCCGTGATCATGGGGTACGAGTGATTTGGCTCATACAGAAGTTGGTAACGCTTGGTTTGGTGTTGGAGCATGAACTCAACGTGGACTTATTACTTCTATCTCTTCCTTCTTCGTTTGACGGATTTGTGGTGAATTTCAATATGAACAAGATAGAGGCCTCCCTTGAAGAGATGGTCAATATGCTTGTAACATATGAATCCACTTTAAAGAAGGATAAACCGGCTTTCTTGGTGGGCTCCTCTTCTTCTGCTAAGAAGGGGCCAAGTACAAAGGGTAAGAAACGTTCTGCCCCACCCAAGAAAACCGAACCCGAGAAGAAGTACAAGACAAAGGCTTCAAACATGGAAAAGTCCAAGGATGTTTGCCATTACTGCAAGAAGCCCGGTCATTGAAAACGTAACTGCAAGGAATATCTAGAGCAGTTGCGAACTGCGAAGGGTATGTTCTATATTGAAATAAATGTTTCACTTAATACTACTTCTTGGGTATTGGATACCGGATGTGGATCTCACATTTGCAATGATTTGCAGGTGATGACAAGAAGTCGCAGGCTTAGAATGGGTGAGACCCAGCTGAGGCTTGGAAATGGTTCCAGAGTTGAAGCTAAAGCTTTGGGAGATGTTTATTTAATTTTGCAGAACGATTTTAAGTTACTTTTGAGAGATGTTTTATTTGTTCCAGATTTGATTAAAAACATTATTTCTGTTTCTATGCTTGATAGAGATGGTTATTCTTGCAATTTTGTGAATGAGATTTGCAATATTTACAAGAATGAATGTTTAATTGGAAATGGAAAACTTGAAAACGATCTATATAACTTAAAATTAAAAGACGTTCCAATAAATTATATTGATAAACCGGTAACAACAAACAAAAGAAAAATCGATAGTCAAAACCCGGCAAACCTTTGGCATGCTAGGCTAGGTCATATTTCCTCAAGGAGGATGAACAAGCTAGTGGGAGAGGGCATGTTTGATATGTCTGATATTAACTCTCTACCTACTTGTGAGTCCTGCCTGAAAGGAAAAACGACTAAATCTCCTTTTAAGGGGAAACCTGAGCGTAGTCAAAATCTGTTGGATTTGATCCATACAGACGTTTGTGGTCCATTTAGAATTGGTACTCAATATGGCCACACCTACTTCATTACCTTTACTGATGATTATTCTAGGTATGGGTATTTATATTTAATGAAATATAAGTCTGAAGCATTTGAAAATTTCAAAGAATTCAAGGCTGAAGTAGAAAACAAGCTAGGTAAAAGTATTAAAGCACTTCGATCGGATCGAGGTGGAGAATACTTAAGTACCGAGTTTTTGGACTATCTGAAAGAGAATGGGATTCTCTATCAGTGGACTCCTCCTATGACACCACAGCTGAATGGTGTATCAGAGCATCGTAATCGAACTTTGTTGGACATGGTTCGATCCATGATGAGTTTCACTGAGCTTCCACCTTCGTTTTGGGGCTACGCGCTAGAAACGGCGGTGTTGTTGTTGAACAACGTCCACACCAAAGTAGTGGACAAAACACCATACGAGTTATGGAATGGCAAAGCTCCTAAGTATTCGTACTTGAGGATTTGGGGATGTCCTGCTTACGTGAAGCAGACAGTGGGAGATAAGTTGGATAGTCGATCCACCTTATGTTATTTTGTAGGGTATCCAAAGAATTAAATCGGATATTATTTCTATCATCCTGCTGAAACAAAGGTGTTTGTTTCAAGGAATGCCACCTTCTTGGAGAAGGAGTTCTTATTGGATAAGAAAGGCGCGATGATGGAACTCGAAGAAATTCGAGAAGAACCCGAAATACAAAATAATGATCCTACACCTCAGGAACCATTGATAGACACGCCTATACCTAGAAGATTCGAAAGGACTTCTAGACCTCCTATTCGATATGGTCTTCTTCTTGAAGGGGATCAAGATGAACCCGATGTTGGATGTGATCCAAGAAACTTCAAAGAAGCAATTTCTGATGCGGATTCAAATTTATGGCTTGAAGCTATGCAGTCGGAAATAGATTCGATGCATACAAACCAAGTTTGGTCTTTAGTAGATCCTCCCGATGGAATTGTTCCAATAGGGTGTAAATGGATCTACAAAAGAAAGCTTGGGTCTGATGGTAAGGTATTGACCTACAAGGCACTATTGGTGGCGAAAGGTTATACTCAAAGACAAGGAGTTGACTATGATGAAACCTTTTCACCAGTTGCAATGTTCAAGTCCATAAGAATCCTTATTGCCATAGCTTCTTGGTATGACTATGAGATATGGCAAATGGATGTGAAGACTGCATTTCTTAATGGAAACATTAAGGAAGAGATCTATATGACGCAACCTGAGGGATACACATCCATGGGAAGCGAGCATAAGGTATGCAAGCTTCAGAGATCGATCTATGGTCTCAAACAAGCATCAAGAAGTTGGAACCAGAAATTTGATGAAACAATAAAGGATTTTGGTTTCATCAAGAACCCGGAGGAACCATGCGTGTACAAGAAAGTAGTTAAGGATGCTGTGACATTCTTAGTACTTTATGTTGATGACATCCTACTTATTGGGAATGACGTAGGGATGTTGCAGTCAACAAAGATATGGTTATCAGGTAGATTCTCGATGAAGGATTTGGGTGAGGCATCCTATATTCTAGGGATACAGATCTATAGAGATAGATCTAAGAGAATGATAGGACTCACTCAAGCAACCTATATCGACACCATATTGAAACGGTTTTCAATGGATGGGTCCAAGAGAGGACATCTACCTATGTGTCATGGAGTTTCTCTATCCAGGTCTATGTGTCCCAAGACTGATGAAGAGATAGAGAAAATGACACATGTACCATATGCATCAGCCATTGGTAGTATCATGTATGGGATGATATCTACCAGACCGGATGTAGCATTTGCTCTGAGTGTCACGAGCAGATATCAAGCTAATCCCGGTCAAATGCATTGGAAAGCCGTGAAGGATATTCTTAAGTACTTACGAAGGACTAAGAATATGTTCATGGTATATGGAGGAAGAGAACTGAAATTGGAAGGCTATACCGACTCTAGCTTCCAAAGTGACGTGGATGACTCGAAGTCAACCTCTGGATTTGTGTTCATGCTCAATGGCGGTGCTGTCTCTTGGAAGAGTTTCAAGCAGGACACCACAACGGATTCCACCACTGAGGCAGAATACATTGCAGCATCAGCTGCTGCTAAAGAGGCTGTTTGGATGAGGAATTTCGTCCAAGATTTGGGCGTTATTCCGGAAGTTGTTGGTCCAGTCCCGGTGTACTGTGACAACACGGGTGCCGTTGCTCAGGAAAAGGAACCAAGGTCTCATCAAAGATCCAAACACGTACTGAGGAAATATCACATCATCCGGGAGATCGTGGAAAGAGGAGACATCACTGTCGAAAGAGTGGCCTCTGCAGACAATATCGCTGATCCACTTACTAAGCCCTTGCCAGGACCATTATTTGACAAACATCGTGAAGCAATGGGTCTACGTAGTATGACTAGTTGGCTTTAGGGCAAGTGGGAGATTGAAAGAGTGGGTGCCCGGTGAGCCAACTTGTGGCTAAGGGCTTTGATGACTCTTTGTATAAACAATATTTTGTTTAATATAATTTACACTTTTATTAATGGCAATGACTTTATCTTTCTTCATATTGTGATATACTATTGTTGTTTTGATAAAGACCTTGAATATACTATAGTGTATGTAAGATGTGGTAGTACATGGGGATGTATATCATGAAACACATCTTATAGTCACTGTATATTCTAAACAGTTCCTAGTCGATTGAGCCGTCCGTTAATAAGGATAAGGATCGCTCGAGTTTGAGACTAGAATTTGCGATGCATAGTACCACGTTTCATTGGTAAGAAACATAGAGATGTTCGAAGCATGCAAATGGATATTCATACGATGAATGATCGAACTACCCTATCCGGACTTTCCAAGTGGTTATCACTTATCGAGTGGATAAAGTCCGCGGTTTTGGTTGTACACCATTAGTCCTTACTACTTGAAACATCATTGAGACTCTATATGCTAGTACTGTGCTTTGACTCATTTACCGACTCTATTGGGGTCATCAGGTGTCGGGATTGGGTACAGTTACAACACATATAGGAGTCGATGCTTTGTTGTCAAGGATTCACCACATACTTGCGAGTGTGGATATCCTATGCAATCTGAGGAGATATTAGTGTGACGAATCTTTGGCCAGAGTACATGATCTGTTTTAAGAAATGGTTTCTTAGTAGCAAGTGCGATGTCACTATTTGATCTTCAAGATGCATTGCATAGTTATCGAATCTCGAACGACTCTCGATTTACCAATGGTTGTTGATTCGATCGGGATATATGGATGAAGGGACCGTACTGTACGCTAACCAAAATCTATTGGTTCTTGTAGGCACTATCAGTGATACCTAGGGAATCATGGGGCGATGTTGCTAGGCGCTCTTACCATGATTCGATGGGCAAGTCGGAAATTGTTGTTCCGAGTCACAAGGAGTTGTGAGCCCACGACTGGCTGTATCCCTGAACCATTGAGGGTCACACAGAGTAATGGATTTTTAATCCCCGTTGAGATAGTTAAATTTAAAGATTTAAATTTAATGAACAAAGAAGTGGGACTTCTTATTTAAGAGTAGAGGAGTAAGATTTCCTAAAATGACATAGGGATGGGCATTTTTGGAAATCACTGAATTCGGATTCAGAAAATTTATCTTGACTCTAAAAGATGCAGAAATGGTTTCTGTGAACATTGGTGAAATTGGTTTATCAATCTGAGTCACGATGAATTTTATATTAATTTCTGAACATGCGGGCTTTGCTTGTCAGGCTTGAACTTATGACTAATGGGCCCTAAGCTGTTAGCAGCCCACATTATAAATAAGTTATTGCAGTACAGAAATTACATAACAGAGGTCACAATTTTTGAAAACCTAGTTTTTTTTCTCTCTAAAGTGGTCGCCCCCCTCCCTCTCTACTCGGGAAAATCCAGCCTGTGAATTTTGAATTTGCAGTCTGGTTTAACAGATCAAATTCGTTAATTCTCTTCGTAGAAACTTCTGATAGATTTTCTAGTGCAATCTATCAGAGGGATTAAATCTCTGTTCGTGGACCTGATTGAAGAACAGTTCGTCCATCAGTTTCAGGGATATACAACAAGAGCAGAGTAATCTGTTGGTGTCCATAATCTCGATTCGAGATTGGAGGTAAAAATTTATAATTGTTATTTAATTTTTACACACACAATTTAATCGTAAAGTTTTGATACCTATTATGGAATTGTTCCATATAAAATTTTTAAACTTCCGCTGCACCGGGTATCAATTCTAATTGATCTGATCGCCGTTCTCCAACATAATATACATAACACACGTACATATATATATATATATAATTAAGCGGAAATTAAATGAACAAACCTTGTGACTCCTCTGTACATGGAGGCACCCCGTAAAAACCCACTACTTCTTATGTAAAACATGTAACACATTCAAGCCAAGACATCCGATGATACTGCATGTCAAAAAATGGAGATAATCTAGCTAACCTGCGAAGAGATGCGACAAATTCTTGCCTTGTCATGCTCTTCATTTTATCAATTTCCTTCTCTTAATCTAGTACCTGCAGCAATCACGAAATTACGTTTAAAATTAACAAATATCAAGCCGAGATAATTGGAACAACACTTTTAATTTAGTTCATTGAGAAAACTAATCTGTACATTTATTTGGACTTAACTGGGAAATTGGTGGTGGTGATCGAACCCCAATACTTAATGGCTGCAACATCAAAACTCTCACCTTTGCGTCGCAGCTGTTCAATGTCCCTGCATTCGGGATTCTCAGTATGAATTTGTAAGCATTTGAGCTTCCCTCGGGGACTATTTTTTCATAATCCATCTTTTAAAAGATTGAAATATGTAAGCAACCAATAAAATAACAAAAATATTAATTATTAAATGAAATAAAACTTGTATATTTATATAGGTAATAGATTGATTATTATTTTATTTAAGATTTTTAATTATTATAATTTTTAACTATTATTTGGTCACAGTTAATTTTTTAAGGTTGATAAGATATTGTGAGGATCTCGGTTCTAATCATCTAATCAAATATAAATCATACAATAAACAACAATAAAGCAAGACAAATTTTTTTATATATATACAACAAGTTCTAAAAGTTATTCAAATTCTAAACCGACGCCTCACGTCTATCGTTCGATCTCAAGTTAACCATGCCGACTCTGATTAGCTCCTGTCCCACCTGTTGCCAAGTACACATACAAAACAAGACAACAACCGGATAACTCCGGTGAGAATAAAATCCCAGTACAAACGACGTAAACATGCAATATCAAATACGTATATCAAAATCATGATATAACAGATATATTCTTCAATAATAATGCAAAATTGAAATGCATGTCTTTAAATCTGGGATTATCAAATCGGATAATCAAAAGGTAATTCAGTTCTTCAATTCTTTGGTTGGGATAACGAGGATAAAATATCACAACAATCACACCGACTTCCCCTTTCGAGGTGGACGATGTATACTTCAATCCTCTAGACTCTAGAGCATTCAATAGAGAGTTGATCGGAAACTGTAGTAAATCGTCTACCAGTGCCACTCGACTATAATCCCCAGAATGTCTAATTCAAATCTGGGCAAATCAAGGAATCAGGATCAATATGAATGCATATGACATAAATGCAATTAAATCAAATTAAAATAACAATCTCTTCATTCAGACATCAAAATATCGTAGATGTCATCTCATTCAATTAATATATTCAAACTCCTGAATATAATATTAAAAATCATTGAAGTAATTTAAATAATCAACCTCATGCTTTTTAAATCGAATATATGCATCACTTACTTCAAACAATTTCAGATATACAGACTCATGTCTTTCAAATAATATCGAAAATCAATTAATCATCTAAATTCTCATTCAATATCAAATAATCAAATAAACATACAAGTATGTGATTTTAATCGGGAACTCGAGAATCTCAACTCGCTCGAGTATTTATTCCCTTCGAAATCAACATCAGCTCATACCTCAGTTTTCCAAGTCTGGAAAAGTTCCAACCCCTAAATTGTTGATCCCAGCTTTTAAATATTCTCGACTAGCATCGAATTTGCCAAAAATCACATAATATACAAAAGTCAACATCGGTCAACTTTGGTCAAACTTTGACAGATAAATTTGCAAACTTTATCGCATTCTCACCGCTTCACTGTTTCGAATCATGACTCGAAACTTGAATATTTGGATCTATCATGTCGATACGATAAAAAATGGTTAACTAGCCGGAGGTCGCCGAAAAACCGAAGTTGACGGCGGCGGCGACGATTCCAACGTGCTCCAAAAATTATGAAATTTTACAGGATTTTAGAGCTCGACGAGATGATTCCAACGCACTAGGCCACAACTGGAATGGAGGTCCGACGCGCCGAAGATCGAAGAAAAACCAGGCGGCGGCGATAAACTTTCCGGGCTCCGATCTATGCCATTTTTGCACCAAAATGCTCCCATGAGCTAAGGAAATGCTCCCCACAGCTCAAAGAATCGATTACTAGCATTAGAACCAACAAAAACGAGCTAAAATCGTGAAAATCTTGGCGAAGAAGATGATGAATAGTACCTTCGCAAAATTCGTCTGTTCATCGCCAATTTCTCGGAGATCCAGCCGTTGGATTTTTGATTTCTTTATACCAATAGATTCTTCTTGATCTTGGCTACAATTTTATTGTTCGGATCTTCGATCGGAGCTCTGGTCAATGGCCGGAAAAAACAAAAACATGGACTGCTACAGTATCGGTCGGGAATTTCGAAAAATTAGGGAAAAAAATCTTAACTCTGTATTTTCTTTTCTGATGCTTCAACGCGTGTTTTCTATTTATAGTAACCCGATATTTTTGGGTCTCGGACTAATTTATTTGATACTCAAATGGTAAAATTTAGTCCTAAATTTGATATTTTCCGGTAAACACAATCCACATCTATTAATACCATTTCTGAAATTATTTACTTTTACTAGTCAATTGGACTCATAATTTTTCCAAATTAATTACTAAGTCCAACTTAGACTCTGACCAGTCAATTCGGTCAAATATTCTTCAAAATTAATTTATCTAGCATAAATAATTATTTTTATTTCAATATCTCAAAAATAACAAATATCCCGAAATAGTCAAACTCATTGATTAATTGATACGTGTATTTTGTAAATACACTCTATAATCTCATTAGCAATAATAATTATTTCATCAACTCAATAATTATTTTAATTGTTAATTAATTCGGTAATTAAATTTTTGGGGCGTTACAATTCTCCCCCTTCCCTCTAAGAAATTGATTTCGTCCTCGAAATCGCATGCAATCTGAGCATATCAGATAAAGATTTGAAAGAATCTGTACTCAATCTCCTTGCAATACAGAAATTCGGATATCTCTAACTCATGTCATGTTCTATCTTTCAAGTGACTTCTTTGATCTTATCTAAGTCATCATACTGAAACAACTAGAATGAACTTATTCAAGAACTACTCTTTTCAGTACGCAATCTATATCTGTCATCGGTTATCGATCAATCAAAGTTGTTCAAAGTCTCATTCAATGCGGTCTCATCTCGCTAAAGTGCAAAAGAACGAATCTTGTTTCCTTGTCAAAGTCTGAATCAAGACTTACAACTCTGACACATCTGTCTCGCACTGTTCTGATTCTATTCGGAATCATAATCACTTTCTCTGAATTCTATGACCATATCGGGTCAAATCTGACTCTATAACTGATGTATTTCAGAAACATCATTCTCGAAATGAGAAAAATTCATATTATTCATTGTATATCTCTTTGAAAAGAGTCATCTCTAAACTCTTTATAATAGTTCAAATCAGAACATTCAATCAAAGTCATGAATCAGGCCAACTAGTGCCAAAATCTAGCACTAAGGCTCGTAGAATGTCCTCTAAAAAATATAAGAAAAGTCTGTTCTGGCTGTCGGACAGTCTGAAATTAGTTTATTGTACTTTGATGAGACGAGGATAAAGAGTTTCTTGAATATTTAACTCTGACCTAAATTCAGTCATCGGATCATATATGTCTGTTAGTTGATAACTCTAACGAGTCCATAATTCAATCTTCGATCAATCAATATCAAACTAAACACAATCCATAAGTTTAGAATTCAGAGGAACTTATGTCAATCAGACAGTTTCTAACATCTCAAACTCATATAATGAGTTAATCTCAAACAATTCGACCTTCCTCTAATGCCTTATAAGTCAATTTCGATCAATCAATCATTTCACAAAATCTCAAAATTCAATATCGGAAAGTTCTTTCTTCGATGTCATTTCGTAAGATCGCATATTCATCTGCGAGTCACAATCTTTTCTTGCAATCATGGAGCAATCACAATCCAAAATATTTCAAAAATTCTTATCAATTTTTCCAATATCAATTCAGATATAATCAATCATACAGGCAAAATCCAAATTCCAAGATCTTCCGTCCGATCAAAATCGAAATCAAAATCGAATTAATCTCATCAAGTGTAAACAATACTGTAATGCCCCGATTTTATTATAATTGAGTTTAATCGAGATAATCAGGGTTTTCAGTGATTGAAGATTGTTTTGTTATTTAGCAGGGGGTTACTTTGCAAGATTGGAGAAATAAAGGACTGAAATGCAAAAGTTGGATTTATATATTATTAATAGATGCAAGTTGACATACCCATCACCTCACCCCATACCTCTCCTTCCTCCCCACTCTCTCCCTCTCGATTTCTCTCTCCCGGAAGCCATGAGAGGCGACTTCTAAGCTTTTCTTTCCGTTCGATTTGCTCGATCCGACCGTTAGATTTCATTTCTGAGTTGAGATTCACGATCACCACAACGAGGGCTTCGTTTAGACGTAAGTTTTACTTCGATCTCTTGAACTTCGATTTTGTTGAGTTGTCAGAATTTGATAATCTTGGAGTATGTTGTTCTTGAGCTAGCATAGATCGTGTATTTGAAGTCGAATCGGAAAAGGAACGAAGTTTGGATTTTATATGATTTTTGGAGTTAAATTCGAAAATGGGGTTGTGAGATTTTGTTGGATTTTGATGGTTTTTGATTTTTTTTGTTGATTGAGGAGTTGTTTTGGATGATTTGGGATTGTTGGTTGTTATCGGATATTTTTGGTTTGACCGATTATAGCCGTTATGCCATCGGAATCGAGTTTGGATTATTGGTTGTTTTGTTTCGGTTTGACTTCCGGGTTTGATTGAATTGGTAGATTGTTACCGAATCCGTATATTCTTCATTTTCAGATTTGGATTGGAGTCTTTGAATTGGATTGAACTTGGAAGTTGAGTCTGTCGAGAATTGAAGACGGTATATTGATTGAATTTCCTTGTTATGAAGTTTTGTGATTCGATTGATTATTTATTTGAGTTCGTTATTATTTTCAGATTTGAATCTTCGACGGACTCGAAAGGTAAAAGATGACTTTGAATTGAATGGGGTTGAATACTCGAGTTCGATTGATTCTCGAGCCCCGAAAATCACATACTACATGTTTATTTGCTTGTGTGAACTTGTTTGAGTATCTTGTTACACTTGCATTCATATTGAGCCGATTATTCAATTCGTTTGAATTTAGACGATTTAGAGAGCTATATTGAAGTGGGCTTAGATTTCGAGTTTTTCTAAGTACCAGAATACTTCTTATAGTTGCTCTGAAGTCTAGGGGTTGAGTTGAGCGACATCCACCCCGAATGGGTGTGTCGGTGAGTTGTTGTGAATACTTAGCCCCGGGATCCCAACCGAGTATCGATTGACATTTCGATTATCTGATTTGATAGTCCCGAGTTTAAATTCATGCATACATCCCTTTTCTTTGGAGTTGTTGATGTTTGTGGATTTTGATACGAGGTGTTTATTTGATATTGCATGCCTGTCTCTTTTACTTAGAAATTATATTTCTAACCGGATTATTCCGGCTGTTGTCTTTGTTTTGTATGTGTAACTTGGCAACAGAAGGATCAGGAGCTGGACCGAGTCGTCTTGGTTAGCTTAGGATGAGATGGATAGAAGTGAGACTCCACGTCGTAGGGTCGAGTCTATTGAACTTGTATTAGTTTTGTTGAGTCGTTGGAACTCTGATTTTAGAACTCGACTTGTTTTGTATTGCGGGAAGGATTTAGAACTTGTAGTATGTTCTGATTTCGTGTTGTATTGTATGTTGGAGCTTGGATTTGATTTGATTCGTGTTTGGCTTGATTTTCTCCAGGTTCCCCTGCTTTCTGTCCGTTTGGCCTACGCGCGGGCGAGGCTTGTCCTCGCGCGCGTGCAAGCTGCCTGGAGTGGCTCGGGTATTTTTGCCCGCGCGCGCGCGAGTTCCTCCCTCGCGCGGGTGCGAGCTTCCCTCGAGGCCACTGGCCCTTTTGCCTGCGCACGCGCGAGGCATGTCTTTTAAAAAAAAATAATAATAAATTCTGATTTGTTCCCGCGACTTACCGTGTTCGATTATGTTTAATTATTTCGAGTTTAGAATCGGGGTCTCACAAATACTCCTTGTACTCGTCTGTCTGCATTGGAACTTATTCGGTACCAGTTCCACTAATTCACTTATCTACTTCTTATTCACCCTTTCTGTTCTCAGGTGTTAGCAATGCACGAAATCAATTCGAATGCTACTAACGAGATTCAAAAATCTCTGTTAACACTGAAATTTCAATATTATTTATGAATTCAAAATTATGCTCTTAGTCCATCAATAGAATTTTACCGCAAAAATTCCTTAAATTCCCGAACAATCATCACAAAATCCAAATATCAAAAGATAAATCCGATATCACTGATTCATCGGGTGAATCCTATTAGTTGTTTCTAAAACATCTGAAATGTTCTTTAAAAACCCAAATTCGAATCTGAAGGGTTCGCTAAACTAATTCAATATCAACACAAATCATCTATTCGAATCTACGGCAATTCTGATTCAAAATCTCACCCAAAATACCAAAAATCTATACTAACATTAAACTAAAACTTTATATGTTTCAGTCGAACAATAAATTCTAATAGTGCTATCTATCTCTATTAGTTACGAGCCTACAAAATTACATATACCGAAGATATTCATCAATAATCAATGACTCCGAGTCGGAATCAAAATGATATCAAAGAGATTCTCTCAAATCATGATCATCAATAGAATGAATTCTGGACAACAATCTCTGCTAAGTGAAAACAACTCACTTGCATCTCAATACAAAGGTGAATAAATCAAATTCTAAGGCTCCATGAATAAATGAAGCGAGCCAATCAATCAATATCAAATCAGGTGATCACCCGTCATCGGGTATGACATCATGCCCATCATCAAGACAAACCAAAATCATGGTTGTCAACGTGGCCTCACTCACGAGGAATCCGCACGCAGTCATCGAAAAAGAGATACAATCTCATGGCATAATCCGATGTCAAAATAAAATAGAGATCACAAATGAATCAAATAATCAAATTTCACCCGAATCAATATCAATGTCCAGAATTAAAATTTGAAATATTAAGAATTTTCAATTTCCAAGTTCATACTCGAATATCAATCGATACCAAAAGGTAATTCTCATCGAATTCAATGTTATGGGAATCAAGGATGCATAACTACAATAGGATTCAACTATTTTCAGATTAATCGAAATAAAGGCTCAACTGTAACTAAAATCGATATTATCCCAAAGGCACTAATTATCCTCTTATTATATAAGAAAATAGTTTCTCCTCAACAAACTCTTAAATTCATAACTCTTCCACTCTTACAATCACAATAACTCCTCGAATCAATTCCATGCTAGAATTTCATACATGTTCTCTTAAGACTCGATCAAATCATGATTTTTGAAAGAACAATATTGGATAACTCAACAAGTCTTCCATACAATCGATTGGGGATCTAATATAATTCTCAAAGTATTATATCAATCATACGCATCCCAAAAGTTTAGCACAAGAGTACTGACATCTGAATATTCACAAATAACTTTCAAAAGTATAGCAACTTAGATCAATTCCCAATAATTCAATCTGTTACCAAAATCTAATCATCTTAAAACCAATTAATAAGATACAATCTTTTCATTCATATATCAATCTCATAATGCCATAATCTTAAACATCAACTCAGAATGGGAGTTTAGAAACATCTAGCTTTGATCTCAGAGTATTATACAACACTCTCTCAAAACTTACACCACATTCTTCACATCGACAAGTCAAGATCAATAGAATTCTTACCTCAAGGATTCTTACCAATCACTTACATCACTGATCCAATCTGATTTCATTCTGAAATTCTGAAATTCTTAAAATCGAGTTTATATCTCTGTTCTGTCTTGAGGTTCATCTGATACGAATCAATTCAATCATCGCTAAGAATTAAAATATCAACTCTTATCTTGATCAATCTAAGCCACAACAAACTTCGGGTGGTTTTTAATTTAATATCCTCAAGAATATATATCATATAATCATATTCTAGTTCATCTCATTTTTCATCAATACTGATTCTCAGTTTCGAGAGCATAAAGTTCTTTTCTCAACAGGGAGATACAATTGATAATGACAAAGACATAACAATTCAGAATGTCATAAATAAAATCTCACCTGTAATCTAATCCTGCTTAACAATTCATAAACCTCAACTTCTTATCATAATCCCAATCCTCCGAAGCAAGCAGTCTTTCATCACAAATCAAATCTGATTTGCTAGCTATCTCAACCATATCGCCTTCACAATTATTATCTCAAATAATCACGTAAGCACAAAACTCGAAATATCAAAATTATCAACTCAGTTTCGATCATCCTCTAATCATCATACTCATGTTATCGCATGAGCTTACAAATTTTCATCTCGAATCAGTTTTGATACTCTTTTCATATAAGGCATGCTTTAAAAAAAATCAATTCACATAATCATGTAAATAGATAATTTGAAATCAGTAAAGCATGCTCGCATGAAATTCAAGTAATCAAACAATGAAATTAATCACATGCAAAATAAAATAATTCAAACGGACTCGATCTACCCCACTCACTCACTTCTATTCCAGTCCAAGAATCTTATCGTTTTGATACCACTTAATGTGAGGACCTCGGTTCTAATCATCCAATCAAATATAAATCATACAATAAACAACAATAAAGAAAGAAATTTTTTTTTTTATATATATATACAACAAGTTCTAAAAGTTATTCAAATTCTAAACTAACGCCTCACGTCTATCTTTCGATATCAAGCTAACCATGCCGACTCTGATTAGCTCCTATCCCACCTATTTCCAAGTACACATACAAAACAAGACAACAGCCAGATAACTCCGGTGAGAATAAAATCCCAGTACAAATGACGTAAACATGCAATATCAAATACGTATATCAAAATCATGATATAACAGATATATTCTTCAATAATAATGCAAAATTGAAATGCATGTCTTTAAATCCGGGATTATCAAATCGGATAATCAAAAGGTAATTCAGTTCTTCAACTCTTCGGTTGGGATCAGGAGGATAAAATATCACAACAATCACACCGACTTCCTCTTTCGAGGTGGATGATGTATACTTAAATCCTCTAGACTCTAGAGCATTCAATAGAGAGTTGATTGGCCACTGTAGTAAATCGCCTACCAGTGCCACTCGACTATAATCCTCAGAATGTCTGATTCAAATCTGGGCAACTCAGCCCTCTCAAAAATCAAGAAATCAGGCTCAATATGAATGCATATGACATAAATGCAATTAAATCAAATTAAAATAACAATCTCTTCATTCAGACATCAAAATATCGTAGATGTCATCACATTCAATTAATATATTCAAACTCCTGAATATAATATTGAAAATCATTGAAGTAATTCAAATAATCAACCTCATGCTTTTTAAATCGAATATATGCATCACTTACTTCAAACAATTTCAGATAGACAGACTCATGTCTTTCAAATAATATCGAAAATCAATTAACCATCTAAATTCTCATTCAATATCAAATAATCAAATAAACATGCAAGTATGTGATTTTAATAGGGAACTCGAGAATCACAACTCGCTCGAGTATTTATTTCCTTCGAAATCAACATCAGCTCATACCTCAGTTTTCCAAGTCTGGAAAAGTTCCAACCCCTAAACTGCTGATCCTTGCTTTTAAATATCCTCGACTAGCATCGAATCTGCGAAAAATCACATAATATACAAAAGTCAACAACGATCAACTCTGGTCAAACTTTGACCGATAAATTTGCAAACTTTATCGCGTTCTCACCGCTTCACTAATTCGAATCTCGACTCGAAACTTGGATATTTGGATCTATCACGTCGATACGCTCAAAAATGGTTAACTCACCGGAGGTTGCCGGAAAATCAAAGAAGACGGGGGCGACGCGGCGGAGGCGATTCAAACGTGCTCCAAAAATTATGAAATTTTACAGGAATTTCGAAAAATTAGGGAAAAAATCTTAACTCTGTATTTTCTTTTCTGATGCTTCAACGCGTGTTTTCTATTTATAGTAACCCGATATTTTCGCGTCTCGAACTAATTTATTTGATACTCAAATGGTAAAATTTAGTCCCAAATCTGATATTTTTCGGTACACACAATCCACATCTATTAATACCATTTTTGAAATTATTGACTTTTACCATTCAATTGGACTCACAATTTTTCCAAATTAATTACTAAGTCCAACTTAGACTCTGACCAGTCAACTCGGTCAAATATTCTTCCAAATTAATTTATCTGGCATAAATAATTATTTTTATTTCAATATCTCAAAAATACCAAATATCCCGAAATAGTCAAACTCATTGATTAATTGACACGTGTATTTTGTAAATACACTCTATAATCTCATTAGCAATAATAATTATTTCATCAACTCAATAATTATTTTAATTGCCAGTTAATTCGATAATTAAATTTTTCGGGCGTTATAGATATATTACTTATGACTAACTTTATGCTACTTAGAGGATATTTACATTTATAAATTAATTATTTAGGTTGATCAAATCCAAGTTTCTAGCTATTTCACACTTTTCCATTATTCATATGTGCATGCCCTTTAATAAAAAAAGTCAATTTCATCTTCTTCTTCTTTTTCTATATAATTTTATAAATTGAAAATGAAGAAGAAAGTAATATAAAATTGGATATATAGTGGGCCTTGGCTTACATCTTGAATTATTTGATCAAGAAGAGGCAATGCAGGACCCTCTTTGAAGTCAATTTTGTGGGCAACACCAGCCTTTTGGATTGTAGGCAGACCCAACTCGTAATTCTCTCTATTAATGTCCATAGCCAATATCTGCAGTACAATATATATTAATTAATTAATTAATATTGTCGTAGCTAATTAATTGTAATAATGAATGAAAAAATTAATTACCTTTCCATTGTAAACGCCGATCTCCATTGTATTTTTAGCATTGATCAACTTCAAAAGCATGTTCAAGAACTGCCCTTGATCTGCCGATGTTGTCATGATATTCCTATATACTGCCCTTCATCTGCCGATGTTTTCATGATATAGCAGGTAACTGTTCGATTTTCGGTTATTCTGCTCATGTATTGATAGATACATGTGCTTCTCATTCCTTTATCTCTGAAAATTTTGTGTTGATGATGCTTTGCCTACTGAGCTTTTTCTTATTGTGTAACGCCCCGTTTTTATATTAATTGAATTTATTTGAGTTAATCAGAGATTACAGAGTTCTCGAGCCGGTTTGATTTTGATCAGGGTCCTTTTTGCAAAAATTGGATTTTTCCGGGACTAAAACGCAATTATCGGTTTTTATAGATATTTATAAGGATTTTGGACCCACTCTCTTCTCCATCATCTTCCTCTTCACGCCTCCCTCCTCCATTGTTGAAGAAATCGATTCTTCAAGCTTCCAGATTTCATCCCGAGCTCGATCCGGCCGTTGGAATTTATTTCTGAAGGCAGATTATCGATCACTGCAGTGAGAGCTCTGTTATATTGTAAGTTCTTCTACGATCGGATACATTCTAGTTTTTGGATGTTGTTAGAATCGTTCGAGATTCGAGTATGTTGTTCTAGACAGAGTTCTGATCGTTTATTATCTGTCGATTTTGAATTAGAGCGACGTTCGGATTTGTTATGATTTTTGGAAGCCATTTTCGAAAATGTGGATTTTTAGATTGGTGGGTTTGCTTTGTTATTGTTGTTTTGGGCATTGATATGAGTTGATATCGGTATTGAACTGTTGTCTGCATTTCCGGTTTGTTCAGTTTATAGCCGTTATGCCGTCGGTTTGAGTTTTGGGTTTTCGAATCGTTTTTGTATTGATTGAAGTCTTGGCGTGTGAGTGATCGTGGTTGTTGATCAACTCTTGAATTCTTACAGATTCGTTGGAGTTTGTCGAGCCCTATGTTAGCAGCATTGTTCGTCGAGAGTTGGACGAAGAACGGTATAAAGAGTTTTCCTTGAACCGTTGCCTTGTTGTTGTTAGATTGTGTAGTTGTTTATACAATCTCTTTTGTAGCTTATCCAGAGTTGGAGCTACTGCATTGAAAGGTAAAAGAAGTCATCGCAGCGGGATAGCATACTCGGGACTGTGGTTCTCGAGTTTTCCCTTTTGAAATCACGTACTTGCATCTACACTTGTTCTAGCATGAGGAACTTGTGTTTTGTTTGATTTTTTTGGCTTATGTTTTATGTTTCTGTTATGCATTCATCTTGAGCCAATCTTGTTTTCAGCGGGCAGAACCGCCCTTTTTGTTTAGACGTTTGGGAACTATGATTGAGTGGCCCAGGTCGTAGTCGTTTCGTCTGGTGCTAGCATACTCATTATAGTTGCTCAAAGTCTAGAGGAGTGAGATACGTGGCACCACCTCGATTGGGAGAGTCGGTGAGTTGTTACGTGATCTTACCCTCGGGATCCCAAAGGCACAGCTGCAATCCCTCGTTATCAGATTTATTATCCCTGTTTAAAGACATGCATTCATTACGATGTTATTGATTTTGTTATTGTATTGAAAGTATGTTTGTTACTTGTATTACTTGTTATGTCGCTTTTACTGGGAATGTCGTTCTCACCGGTTATCCGGCTGTTGCTTTGTTTTGTATGTGTACTTGGCAACAGGTGGGGCAGGAACAAGTCAGAAGAGGCATGGTTAGCTTCGAGGGCAAGTAGTAGAAGTGAGACTCGGTTTAGAAGTCGAATTAGCATGTTTATCTAGTTTAAGATTGGAGCATGTTAGAACTCGAACTTGATATGTTTTGTATTCGAACTCTTTCTTGTAATTGAATACTTCGTTGTTGAAAAGTGTTAGTTGGATCATGCCGGAGCCTTTCCGGGTGTTGGATTGCACTTTTGGAGCCTTATTTTGAGCTAAAACAGCAGGCCATGCGCGCCCGCGCCTGGTGAGGAGCGCCCGCGCATTCTGCTCCCTTTCTCGGAGGCCCGGGCAGCTCTGTATGCGCGCCCGCGCCTCGGGTGGCGCGCCCGCGCGTCACCCTGTGTAAAAAAAAAAAAAAAAAAAAAAAAACTTTGCTTTTAATCTTAGATCTTGTATGCGTTATTATTGTTTATTCTGAGATTAGATGATTAGAATCGAGGTCTCACATTAAGTGGTATCAAAGCGTTAAGATTCTTGATCGAACTAGAGTGAGCGGGGTAGATTGAGTCTGTGTGCAATGACTCCTCGCATGTGTTTGAATTATTTAATTGTGTACTTAATTCCATGCGAGCATGCTTTATTGTTTGAGCATTATTTGAATTACATGGTTGTGTGATTTAAATTAATAAAGCATGATCTACTTGAGATATAACTGTTTCTATTCTCGACTGGTATTCGGTATTCCAAGCGGTTGTAAGGGCACTGACGGTAGCAATTGAGATATCTCGTGTGCTAAACTTTGATTATCAGATGGGTCCTCGTCGAGTGATAAACAGAAACACACCACCAGTTATCCCTGCGACTGAGCAAGCTAGCACTGAGGTTGATCAGTTGGATGCTTCAGCGACTCCTATGGAAACCTTGCTGAAGAGGTTTCAGTCGTTCAATCCGCCATTGTTGATGGGTTCAGAAAATCCAGTTGACTGTGAGAGTTGGTTGGATGATATGGATCAGTTGTTTGATTCCATTGACTACACAGATGACCGCTGAATCAGGTTAGTAATTCATCAGCTGCGTGGTGGTGCTAAGAGCTGGTAGATCATGACAAAGAAAGCAATTGAGAGTAGAGGTACAGAGGTTACTTGGACTCTTTTTAAATCTGAGTTTTATAAGCGGTTTTTCCCTATCTCGTATCGTAAGGATAAGGGAGCAGAGTTTGCAAATCTGAGGCAAGGGAATCTGAACATTGAAGAGTACGTGGCTAAGTTCGATAGTCTGTTGCGTTTTGCACCGCTAATTGCCGGAGATGAAGAAGCTAAGGCAGATCAGTTCATCAACGGGTTGAACCCCGATGTCTTCACGTTGGTTAACACCAACAGGCCTAGCAACTTTGCGGATGCCATGAATTACGCAAAGGGGGCAGAAGCAGGCTTGTGGAGGCAAAGAGGTAATCAGGGGGCACCTCAGCAGTAGAGGCAGTATCAGAACCAACCATCTCAGTACCAGAATCAGCCACCTCAACATCAGAACCAGCAGCAGAGGTATGAAGGTGGAAACAGTGGGGGAAACAGAAAGGATCAGTACAAGGCAAGAGGTAAACAGTTCAAGAGACAGGGGAACAGTTCGTCCAGTTCCAGTGGTTCGAAGCAATTCGGTTCAGGACCGAGTTCTGGGTCATCATCCTTGTACTGCAGCAAGTGTGGAGGAAGACACTCACCGTATCAGTGTGTGGGAGTCTTCGGCAATTGTAACACATGTCACTGTTGGAAAAACTGGCGGTCAGATCAATCACGATTGATACCCGGTGCAGCGGAAGTTTAAAAAATTTTATCATGGAACAATTCCATGGTGTGGGTATCAACCATTCAACGATTAAATTATTGTATAAAATTCAAATAACAATTATTAAATTTTACCTTCAATCTCGCAACGAGATTACTGGACACCAACAGATTTTATCTGCTCTTGTTGTCTCTCCCTGGAACCGATGAACTCCTTCAATCAGGTCCACGAACAGAGGTTTAATCCCTCTGATAGATTGCACTAGAAAATCTATCAGAAGTTTTCTGCGAAGAGAATAAACGAATCTGATTCGTTATTCCTTACTGCGATTCAAAATCACAGACCGGAAAATCTCGGGCAGAGGGGGAGGGGTCGGCCGAACAGAGAGAGAGAGCTAGGGTTCGAAAATTTTCTCTGTCTCAAAAATTATGACCTGTTGTGTGTAATTTCTGTACTGAAATAACTTATTTATAATGCAGGCCACTAACACCTTAGGGCCCATTAGTCATAAGCTGGGGCCCGACAAGCAAAGCCCGCTCGTTCAGAAATTAATATAAAATTCATCATGACTCCGATTGATGAACTGATTTCACCAATGTGCACAGAAACCATTTCTGCACATTTTAAAGTCAAAATAAATTTTCCTGAATCCGAATTCAGTGGTTTCCAAAAATGTCCATCCCTATGTCATTTTAGGAAATCCTACTCCCTTACTCTTATTTAAGAAGTCCAACTCCTTAGTTCATTAAATTTAACTCTTTAAATTTAACTATCTCAACGGGGATTAAAACTCCATTACACTGTGTGACCCTCAATGGTTCAGGGATACAGCTAGCCGTGGGCTCACAACTCCTTGTGACTCGGAACAACACTTTCCGACTTGCCCAACGAATCATGGTAAAGCGCCTAGCAACATCGCCCCATGATTCCCTAGGTATCACTGATAGTGCCTACAAGAACCAGTAGATTTTGGTTAGCGTACAGTACGGTCCCTTCATCCAAATATCCCGATCGAATCAACAACCATTGGTATATCGAGAGTCGCTCAAGATTCGATAACTATGCAATACATCTTGAAGATCAAATTAGTGACATCGCATGTGCTACTAAGAAACCATTTCTTAAATCACATCAAGTACTCTGGCCAGAGATTTGTCACACTAATATCTCCTCAGATCGCATAGGATATCCACACTCGCAAGTATGTGGTGAATCCTTGACAACAATGCATTGACTCCTATATGTGTCGTAACTGTACCCAATCTCGACACCTGATGACCCCCATAGAGTCGGTAAACGAGTCAAAGCACAGCACTAGCATATAGAGTCTCCATGATGTTTCAAGTCGTAAGGACTAATGGTGTACAACCAAAACCGCGGACTTTATCCACTCGATAAGTGATAACCACTTGGAAAGTCCGGATAGGGTAGTTCGATTATTCATCCTATGAATATCCATTTGCATGCTTCGAACATCTCCATGTTCCCTACCAATGAAACGTGGTACTCCGCATCGCAAATGCTAGTCTCAAACTCGAGCGATCCTTATCCTTATTATCGGACGGCTCAATCGACTAGGAACGGTTTTAGAATATACAGTGACTATAAGATGTATTTCATGATAGACATCCCCATGTTCTACCACATCTTACACACACTATAGTATATTCAAGGTCTTTATCAAAACAACAATAGTATATCACAATATAACAATATGAAGTAATATAAAGTCATTGCCTTTAATAAAAGTGTAAATTACATTAAACAAAAGATTGTTTTTACAAAGAGACATCAAAGCCCATAGCCACAAGTTGGCTCACTGGGCACCCACTCTTTCAATCTCCCACTTGCCCTATAGCCAACTAGTCATACTACGTAGACCCATTGCTTCGCGATGTTTGTCAAACAATGGTCCTGGCAAGGGCTTAGTAAGCGGATCAGCGATATTGTCTGCAGAGGCCACTCGTTCGACAGTGATGTCTCCTCTTTCCACAATCTCCCGGATGATGTGGTATTTCCTCAGTACGTGTTTGGATCTTTGATGAGACCTTGGTTCCTTTGCTTGAGCAACGGCACCCGTGTTGTCACAGTACACCGGGACTGGACCAACAAATTCAGGAATGACGCCCAACTCTTGGACGAACTTCCTCATCCAAACGGCCTCTTTAGCAGCAGCTGATGCTGCAATGTATTCAGCCTCAGTGGTGGAATCCGCTGTGGTGTCCTGCTTGGAACTCTTCCAAGAGACAGCACCGCCATTGAGCATGAACACAAATCCAGAGGTTGACTTCGAGTCATCCACATCACTTTGGAAGCTAGAGTCGGTATAGCCTTCCAATTTGAGTTCTCGTCCTCCATAAACCATGAACATATTCTTAGTCCTTCGCAAGTACTTAAGAATGTCCTTCACGGCTTTCCAATGCATTTGACCAGGATTAGACTGATATCTGCTCGTGACACTCAGAGCAAATTCTACATCCGGTCTGGTAGATATCATCCCATACATGATACTACCTATAGCTGACGCATATGGTACATGTGTCATATTCTCTATCTCTGCATCAGTCTTGGGACACATAGACTTGGATAGAGAAACTCCATGACACATGGGTAGATGTCCTCTTTTGGACCCATCCATTGAAAACCGTTTCAATATGGTATCGATGTAGGTTGATTGAGTGAGTCCTATCATTCTCTTAGACCTATCTCTATAGATCTGTATCCCAAGAATGTAGGATGCCTCTCCCAAATCCTTCATCGAAAATCTACCTGATAACCATATCTTTGTTGACTGCAACATCCCTACATCATTCCCAATGAGTAGGATGTCATCAACATAAAGTACTAAGAATGTCACCGCATCCTTAACTACTTTCTTGTACACGCAAGGTTCCTCCGGGTTCTTGATGAAACCAAAATCTTTTATTGTTTCATCAAATTTCTGGTTCCAACTTCTTGATGCTTGTTTTAGACCATAAATTGATCTCTGAAGCTTGCATACCTTATGCTCGCTTCCCATGGATGTGAACCCCTCAGGCTGCTTCATATAGATTTCCTCCTTAATGTCTCCATTAAGAAAAGCAGTCTTCACATCCATTTGCCATATCTCATAGTCATACCATGCAGCTATGGCAATTAGGATTCTTATGGACTTGAACATTGCAACTGGTGAAAAGGTTTCGTCATAGTCAACTCCTTGCCTTTGAGTATAACCTTTAGCCACCAATCGCGCCTTGTAGGTCAATACCTTACCATCAGGCCCAAGCTTTCTTTTGTAGATCCATTTACACCCTATCGGAACAATTCCATCGGGAGGATCTACTAAAGACCAAACTTGGTTTGTATGCATCGAATCCAATTCTGACTGCATAGCTTCAAGCCATAAATTCGAATCCGCATCAGAAATTGCTTCCTTGAAGTTTCTTGGATCACATCCAATGTCGGGTTCATCTTGATCCCCTTCAAGAAGAAGACCATATCGAACTGGAGGTCTAGAAGTCCTTTCGGATCTTCTAGGTGCAGGCGTGTCCAGCAATGGTTCCTGAGGTGTAGGATCGTTATTTTGTATTTTGGGTTCTTCTCGAACTTCTTCGAGTTCCATCATCTCGCCTTTCTTATCCAATAAGAACTCCTTCTCCAAGAAGGTGGCATTCCTAGAAACAAACACCTTTGTTTCAGCAGGATAATAGAAATAATATCCGATTGAATTCTTCGGATACCCTACAAAATAACATAAGCTGGATCGACTATCCAACTTATCTCCCACTGTCCGCTTCACGTAAGCAGGACATCCCCAAATCCTCAAGTACGAATACTTAGGAGCTTTGCCATTCCATAACTCGTATGGTGTTTTGTCCACTGCTTTAGTGTGGACGTTGTTCAACAACAATACCGCCGTCTCAAGCGCATAGCCCCAAAACGAAGGTGGAAGCTCAGTGAAGCTCATCATAGATCGAACCATGTCCAACAAAGTTCGATTACGACGCTCCGATACACCATTAAGCTGTGGTGTCATAGGAGGAGTCCACTGAGAGAGAATCCCATTCTCTTTCAGATAGTCCAAAAACTCGGTACTCAAGTATTCTCCACCTCGATCCGATCGAAGTGCTTTAATACTTTTACCTAGCTTGTTTTCTACTTCAGCCCTGAATTCTTTGAACTTTTCAAATGCTTCAGACTTATATTTCATTAAATATAAATACCCATACCTTGAATAATCATCAGTAAAGGTAATGAAGTAGGTGTGGCCATGTTGAGTCCCTACTCTAAATGGACCACAAACATCTGTATGGATCAAATCCAACAGATTCTGACTACGCTCAGGTTTCCCCTTAAAAGGAGATTTAGTCATTTTTCCTTTTAGGCAGGATTCACAAGTAGGTAGAGAGTTAATATCAGACATATCAAACATGCCCTCTCCCACTAGCTTGTTCATCCTCCTTGAGGAAATATGACCTAGTCTAGCGTGCCATAGGTTTGCCGGGTTTTGACTATCGATTTTCCTTTTGTTTGTTGTAGCCGGTTTATCAAGATAATTAATTGGAACGTCTTTTAGTTTTAAGTTGTATAGATCGTTTTCAAGTTGTCCATTTCCAATCAAACATTCATTCTTGTAAATATTGCAAATCCCATTCACAAAATTGCAAGAATAACCATCTCTATCTAGCATAGAAACAGAAATAATGTTTTTAATTAAATCCGGAACAAATAAAACATCTCTTAACAATAACTTAAAACCGTTCTGCAAAATTAAACAAACGTCTCCTACGGCTGTAGCTTCAACTCTGGAACCATTCCCGAGCCTCAGCTGGGTCTCACCCATTCTAAGCCTCCGACTTCTTGTCATCACCTGCAAATCATTGCAAATGTGAGATCCACATCCGGTATCCAATACCCAAGAAGTAGTGTTAAGCGAAACGTTAATTTCAATATAGAACATACCCTTTGCAGTTCGCAACTGCTCAAGATATTCCTTGCAGTTACGCTTCCAATGTCCCGGCTTCTTGCAGTAATGGCAAACATCCTTGGATTTTCCATTGTTTGAAGCCTTTGTCTTTTGCTTCTTCTCGGGCTCGATTTTCTTGGGTGGGGCAGAACGTTTCTTGCCCTTCATACTTGGCCCCTTCTTAGCAGAAGATGAGGAGCCCACCAAGAAAACGGGCTTATCCTTCTTAAGTGTGGATTCATATGTAACGAGCATATTGACCATCTCTTCAAGGGTGGCCTCTATCTTGTTCATATTAAAATTTATCACAAATCCATCAAATGAAGAAGGAAGAGACAGAAGCAGTAAATCCACATTGAGTTCATGCTCCAACACCAAATCAAGGGTCGCCAACTTTTGTACGAGCCAAATCATTCGTACCCCATGATCACGGACCGAAGTCCCTTCACGCATGCGGCACGTCATCAACTCCTTAACAGTTGCGAACCTTTCAGCCCTCGACTGAGCCCCAAAAAGTTCCTTGAGTTGCGCGTGAATGTCAGCAGCATTCACCGTGTCCTCAAATCGCCTCTGGAGTTCATCAGACATCGAGGCTTGCATATAGCATTTGGTCTTGATGTCATGGTCCCACCATGCATCAAGCTTGGCCAATTCCTCCGGACTTACATCAGCTGGTGCTTCCTTCGGAGGTGCTTTCTCTAACACGTAGAGCATTTTCTCCGAAGTTAAGACAATCTTCAACTTCCGGAACCATTCCGTATAGTTGGCGCCAGTCAACTTGTTTTGTTCGAGGATCGAGAATAAAGGATTTCGCGAATTCATTGTATGAAATACTGAAAAGGAAAACAGACATATATCAATGATTGTTTAACAATTTACTAAGACATAAAATAGGCGAATTTTATTTTATGAATCTCACTCCCACTATTTTAACGATTTCACCACCCTCTAGTGAAAACGGGAAACTTTTTCCTTAGTGAGAACATGGAGTCCAATTGACAAACTTATGGTCCCGAATAATATCAGCCAACCATAATTCTCAAAAGGTAGAGCCCAATTGCTTCCAAAGCAACCCCCATGTATTTACCTCATGTCCAATAAGGGCCCAATAATATGACGCCGTTTAAAGTGACATGTCAAGATGACCCATCAATATTAAGTTGTGATGGATGGTCGCCATGTGGATCCCCCAATAATATGAGCCGATCCCATGGGAGTTCCACCCAACTTACAACATTTGTCGATCCAATGTACAGCTTTCCGACGGACGGGCCCCCCCAATAATATGAGCCGGACCGTATCCGCGGGTAGCATCACATACATTGACCGTTGATGGAAGGTAGGAACATTTAAACAATATTTAAATTTCCTTTATTTATCTTGATATAAATTTTAAATCATATTTAAAATGAGGGATTTTTAATTATAAAAATATTTGTCTCATCATATTTAATTTATTGCATGCATTGCCGGATTCACGCAATTTATGTCTAAACATGCATACAATCATAATATCACATATTATATAGGATGATCGATTCCATTTCTAATTGACCCGTGGTTGCCAATCACGGGTCTTAGTCCAATCCTAGGTAATATGCAGTATGCAAATGCAATCCTATTACATATTCTTCCAATTTACATTTCTTCAGTCTTCATTGTCTGCTGGGCCCACCATCTTCAAATCTTGATCTCCCACTAAATCTAATGTATTTACAATAAATAACAATGACAAGTAGGGGATACATTTTTAGGGGGTGGGAACGGGCTATAAACCAAGCCCACTTTTATTACATATGACATTCATATCGGGCCATAAACCAGGCCCATTAATAAAACCAACAACAATAAAGACAAAATGTAAATCCCTAACATACACCTACAAAATTGGTCATGGCAATCGATCATCCTTATCCAATAACATTTAATTCAAAATTAATTTATTGGATAACATGCTGTGGCAATTCAAATTTAAACAAGATAAAATCATATTTTATATATAAAATCTCATTTCACATATAAAATCATATTTTATCTCTATATCAAATAAAATCATATTTTATCTATAAAATCCAATTTTACAAATAAAATCATATTTTACTTAATATATCATAAGATCATATCTTATCATCAATTGTACCAAAATAATTGATTTCAAAATTCAATTTACGGATAAAATATTAAAATTTTCCAAAAATTCAAATTTATCCAAAATCAATTTTAAAATTTACGGACTCGAACAATTCGATCCGAAATCTCGTGAACCAATCAAAAACAATTTTTGACCGGACCAAAAATAAAATTTTAAATATTAAAATTAATTTTTAAATAAAAATATAATTTTTCCCGCGGGCCGCCCGGGACACTCCCGGGCCGGCCCGCACCCGGGGCGCGGGCCGGGGGCAGCCCGGCTGCCCCCTTAGGGCAGCGCCTGGCGCCGCCCCTGGGCTGCGCCGAGCGCTGCCCTGCGCAGCGCCCAGCGCTGCGCTGGGCGGCGCCGTGCGCCGCCCTGGGCGGCGACGGTCGCCGCCTTGGGCGGCGCCGTGCGCCCCCTTTGGGCGGCGCCGTGCGCCGCCCGGGGCAGCAACAATTGCTGCCCCACCGGGCAGCGATCCAATCGCTGCCCGGGTTTTGCCCCGGAAATTTTTTTTTTTTTTTTTTATTTAAAAATATTTATTTTGTTTCAAAAACCGAGACTCAAAAATTTTTGTACAATTGATTAATTTAATCGTTTGATCTGAGCAACCTGGCTCTGATACCACTGTTGGAAAAACTGGCGGTCAGATCAATCACGATTGATACCCGGTGCAGCGGAAGTTTAAAAATTTTTATCATGGAACAATTCCATGGTGTGGGTATCAACCATTCAACGATTAAATTATTGTGTGTGTAAAATTCAAATAACAATTATTAAATTTTACCTTCAATCTCGCAACGAGATTACTGGACACCAACAGATTTTATCTGCTCTTGTTGTCTCTCCCTGGAACCGATGAACTCCTTCAATCAGGTCCACGAACAGAGGTTTAATCCCTCTGATAGATTGCACTAGAAAATCTATCAGAAGTTTTCTGCGAAGAGAATAAACGAATCTGATTCGTTATTCCTTACTGCGATTCAAAATCACAGACCGGAAAATCTCGGGCAGAGGGGGAGGGGTCGGCCGAACAGAGAGAGAGAGCTAGGGTTCGAAAATTTTCTCTGTCTCAAAAATTATGACCTGTTGTGTGTAATTTCTGTACTGAAATAACTTATTTATAATGCAGGCCACTAACACCTTAGGGCCCATTAGTCATAAGCTGGGGCCCGACAAGCAAAGCCCGCTCGTTCAGAAATTAATATAAAATTCATCATGACTCCGATTGATGAACTGATTTCACCAATGTGCACAGAAACCATTTCTGCACATTTTAAAGTCAAAATAAATTTTCCTGAATCCGAATTCAGTGGTTTCCAAAAATGTTCATCCCTATGTCATTTTAGGAAATCCTACTCCCTTACTCTTATTTAAGAAGTCCAACTCCTTAGTTCATTAAATTTAACTCTTTAAATTTAACTATCTCAACGGGGATTAAAACTCCATTACACTGTGTGACCCTCAATGGTTCAGGGATACAGCTAGCCGTGGGCTCACAACTCCTTGTGACTCGGAACAACACTTTCCGACTTGCCCAACGAATCATGGTAAAGCGCCTAGCAACATCGCCCCATGATTCCCTAGGTATCACTGATAGTGCCTACAAGAACCAGTAGATTTTGGTTAGCGTACAGTACGGTCCCTTCATCCAAATATCCCGATCGAATCAACAACCATTGGTATATCGAGAGTCGCTCAAGATTCGATAACTATGCAATACATCTTGAAGATCAAATTAGTGACATCGCATGTGCTACTAAGAAACCATTTCTTAAATCACATCAAGTACTCTGGCCAGAGATTTGTCACACTAATATCTCCTCAGATCGCATAGGATATCCACACTCGCAAGTATGTGGTGAATCCTTGACAACAATGCATTGACTCCTATATGTGTCGTAACTGTACCCAATCTCGACACCTGATGACCCCCATAGAGTCGGTAAACGAGTCAAAGCACAGCACTAGCATATAGAGTCTCCATGATGTTTCAAGTCGTAAGGACTAATGGTGTACAACCAAAACCGCGGACTTTATCCACTCGATAAGTGATAACCACTTGGAAAGTCCGGATAGGGTAGTTCGATTATTCATCCTATGAATATCCATTTGCATGCTTCGAACATCTCCATGTTCCCTACCAATGAAACGTGGTACTCCGCATCGCAAATGCTAGTCTCAAACTCGAGCGATCCTTATCCTTATTATCGGACGGCTCAATCGACTAGGAACGGTTTTAGAATATACAGTGACTATAAGATGTATTTCATGATAGACATCCCCATGTTCTACCACATCTTACACACACTATAGTATATTCAAGGTCTTTATCAAAACAACAATAGTATATCACAATATAACAATATGAAGTAATATAAAGTCATTGCCTTTAATAAAAGTGTAAATTACATTAAACAAAAGATTGTTTTTACAAAGAGTCATCAAAGCCCATAGCCACAAGTTGGCTCACTGGGCACCCACTCTTTCAGTCAGCAACCGGGACACTTCTCTAAAGTGTGCCCTCAACGTAATAGAGATAGAGCTCAGAGTGGGAGTTCGTCTAGACCTGCTGCTCAGCCGGAGAGGCAGTCGTCTGCAGTGCACTCTTTCCAACCCCAGCAACAGCAAAACAGACAGGGAGGTAGCTCTAGTGCAAATCAGCCTCCGAGACAGCAAGCACGAGTCTTTGCATTGACAGAGGATCAGGCTCAGGCAGCACCTGACGATGTCATAGCAGGTAAATGTTCGATTTTCGGTCATTCTGCTCATGTCTTGATAGATACAGGTGCTTCCCATTCCTTTATCTCTGAGAAATATGTGTTATTGCATGCTTTGCCAACTGAATTGTTGCCTACTGTAGTAGCTGTTACTTCACCTTTGGGTGGAGGAATTGTTTCTGTCCGACTAGTCAGGAACTGTGAACTTTGTTTTGAGGGAAATTTGTTAGAATTCGACTGTATTGTACTTGGACTGTCAGATTTTGATTGTATTGTCGGGATAGATGCTTTAACCAAGTACAGGGCGACAGTTGATTGTTTTCTGAAGGTTGTCAGGTTCAGACCTGAAATGGCAGACGAGTGGAAATTCTTTGGTAAGGGTTCTCGATCTAGAATTCCTTTGATTTCAGTGTTATCTATGACTCGTTTGTTACAGAGAGGTGCAGAAGGATTTTTGGTTTATGCGGTTGATGTACTGAAATCTAGCCCAGCTTTGGTTGACTTACCAGTGGTTAGAGATTTTGCTGATGTGTTTCCGGAAGATGTTCCTGGATTGCCACCCATTCGAGAAGTCGAATTCAACATTGACTTAGTGCCAGGTACTCAACCTATTTCAAAAGCTCCTTATCGTATGGCACTTGTTGAATTGAGAGAGTTGAAGGAGCAGCTTGAGGATTTGATTGCCAAGGGATACATCAGACCTAGTGTATCGCCTTGGGGTGCTCCTGTTCTATTCGTTCGGAAGAAGGATGGTTCTATGCGGCTCTGTATCGACTACCGCCAATTGAATCAGGCTACAGTTAAGAACATATATCCTTTACCCCGAATAGATGACTTGTTTGATCAACTGCAGGGTTCTTCTGTCTACTCTAAGATTGATCTGAGGTCAGGCTACCATCAGCTGAGAGTGCGAGAGGAAGATGTTCCTAAGACCGCATTCCGAACGAGGTATGGTCACTTTGAGTTTATAGTCATGCCGTTCGGTTTGACTAACGCTCCAGCTGTTTTTATGGGTTTGATGAACCGTATCTTTCAGCATTATTTAGATGAGTTCGTCATTATTTTCATCGATGATATTCTTATCTACTCGAAGAACCGTACTGACCATGCAGAGCACTTGAGAATCGTCTTGCAGATTTTGCGAGTTGAGCAGTTGTTTGCCAAGCTATCGAAATGCGAATTCTGGTTAGATCGAGTTGTCTTTCTCGGTCATATTATTTCTGAAGATGGGATTTCTGTCGATCCCAGCAAAATCGAAGCGGTTATGAATTGGCCTAGACCGACATCAGTACCTGAGATCCGAAGCTTCATGGGTTTAGCTGGTTATTACCGTCGTTTCATCGAGGGTTTCTCGTCTATTGTCAAGCCTATTACCCAGCTGACTCAGAAGAATGCGCCTTTTGTCTGGACTCCAGATTGTGAGGCTAGCTTTGTTGATCTAAAGAGGAGACTGACCAGTGCTCCAATTCTTACTATTCCGAAGGGTACTGGAGGGTTCACAGTCTATTGTGATGCTTCTAACCGAGGCTTGGGTTGTGTTCTTATGCAGCATAAGCATGTGGTGGCGTATGCATCAAGGCAGCTGAAACCACATGAGACTCGTTATCCGGTCCATGTTCTTGAACTAGCTGCGATCGTCTTTGCTCTGAAGATCTGGCGTCACTATCTTTATGGTGAGTCTTTCGAGATCTTTTCTGACCATAAGAGTCTTAAGTACTTGTTTTCTCAAGCAGAGCTGAATATGAGACAGAGGAGATGGTTAGATCTGTTGAAGGATTTCGACTGTGAAATCAAGTACTATCCGGGGAAGTTTAATGCAGTTGTAGATGCCTTGAGCCGAAAGCTTTGTTCTTTATCTCTTTCTACTATGGGTGTTTCCCAACTGATCGATGATTGTTGCATTTCTGGTTTAGAGTTTGAAACAGATAGGGGGACTATCAGAGTGTTTGCTATTCAAGCCGAGCCAGAGTTGTTTGTTGCAATCAGAGAAGCACAGAAGTCTGAGCCGAACATCCAGATTTCAGTAGAGAAAGTCAGATCGGGCCATCAGTCTGAATTCCAGGTTAGAGATGATGTTTTGTTCGTGAATAATCGTATTGTTGTGCCTGATATTTCGGAGTTGAGACAGCGTATTCTCCGAGAGGCTCATTGCAGTCGGTTTAGCGTTCATCCTGGAGGTCGTAAGATGTACAACGATCTGAAGAGTCAGTTCTGATGGAAGAGAATGAAGGACGATGTTGCGAGATTTGTATCTCGGTGTTTGAATTGTCAGCAAGTGAAAGCAGAGCGGAAGCGACCAGGTGGTCTTTTGCACAACCTATCTGTTCCTGAATGGAAATGGGATCACATTTCTATGGATTTTGTCACGAAGCTACCACGATCCATTCGAGGATGCGATGCTATTTGGGTAGTGATCGACCGATTGACGAAGTCTGCATGTTTTATTCCGTACAGGATGACGTATCGTCATGATCAGATGGCTGAGTTGTATGTTAGCAATGTTGTGAGATTGCATGGTGTGCCGAAGTCGATCGTTTCAGACAGAGATCCTAGATTCACTTCTCACTTCTGGCACAGTCTTCAGGGGGCACTTGGTACTCGATTGCATCTGAGTACAGCTTATCATCCTCAGACAGATGGACAGTCAGAGCGGACTATCCAGACGTTGGAGGATATGCTGCGAGCGGTAGTGCTATACTTTGGCACTAGTTGGCAGGATTCTTTGCCTCTTGTCGAGTTTTCTTACAACAACAGCTTCCAAGCGAGTATCGGTATGGCGCCTTTTGAGGCTTTGTATGGTAGAAAGTGCCGATCTCCGTTGTTTTGGGATGAATTGTCCGAGTCACCAGATTTGGGACCGGAGATGCTTAGAGATATGGCAGAGCTGGTTAAGATCATTCAGACCAGAATGAAGTCAGCTCAAGATAGACAGGCGAAGTATGCGAATGTCAGACGTCGACCTCTGAGTTTTGAGCAGGGAGACCGTGTATTCCTTAAGATTTCTCCATTCAGAGGCACCGTCAGATTCGGTAAGAGAGGAAAGTTATCTCCGAGATTCATCGGTCCGTACGAAATTCTCGAGAAAATAGGCGATCTTGCCTACAGACTTGCACTTCCTCCGTCTTTATCTGGTATTCACGACGTTTTTCACGTCTCTATGCTGCGAAAGTATCAACCAGATATTTCTCATATCCTTCAGCCTGACGAAGCCGAGTTAGACGAGACCCTGAGCTATTTTGAGCGACCGATTCAGATCCTTGATCGGAAAGAAAAGCGACTCAGAACCAAGTTGATTCCATTGGTGAAAGTGCAGTGGAGCCGTCACGGCGTCGAGGAAGCGACTTGGGAGACAGAATCTGACATGAGACAGCGATTTCCGGATTTATTCGGATGACGTGAGTTCTTCTTACTGTCTTTAGTTCTTTATTCTATCTTATGAGTTATGGTTCTTGTGGATTCGAGGACGAAATATCTTCTTAGTGGGGGAGAATTGTAACGCCCCGTTTTTTATCTTAATTGAATTTATTTGAGTTAATCAGAGATTACAGAGTTCTCGAGCCGGTTTGATTTTGATCAGGGTCCTTTTTGCAAAAATTGGATTTTTCAGGGACTAAAACGCAATTATCGGTTTTTATAGATATTTATAAGGATTTTGGACCCACTCTCTTCTCCATCATCTTCCTCTTCACGCCTCCCTCCTCCATTGTTGAAGAAATCGATTCTTCAAGCTTCCAGATTTCATCCCGAGCTCGATCCGGCCGTTGGAATTTATTTCTGAAGGCAGATTATCGATCACTGCAGTGAGAGCTCTGTTATATTGTAAGTTCTTCTACGATCGGATACATTCTAGTTTTTGGATGTTGTTAGAATCGTTGGAGATTCGAGTATGTTGTTCTAGACAGAGTTCTGATCGTTTATTATCTGTCGGTTTTGAATTAGAGCGACGTTCGGATTTGTTATGATTTTTGGAAGCCATTTTCGAAAATGTGGATTTTTAGATTGGTGGGTTTGCTTTGTTATTGTTGTTTTGGGCATTGATATGAGTTGATATCGGTATTGAACTGCTGTCTGCATTTCCGGTTTGTTCAGTTTATAGCCGTTATGCCGTCGGTTTGAGTTTTGGGTTTTCGAATCATTTTTGTATTGATTGAAGTCTTGGCGTGTGAGTGATCGTGGTTGTTGATCAACTCTTGAATTCTTACAGATTCGTTGGAGTTTGTCGAGCCCTGTGTTAGCAGCATTGTTCGTCGAGAGTTGGATGAAGAACGGTATAAAGAGTTTTCCTTGAACCTTTGCCTTGTTGTTGTTAGATTGTGTAGTTGTTTATACAATCTCTTTTGTAGCTTATCCAAAGTTGGAGCTACTGCATTGAAAGGTAAAAGAAGTCATCGCAGCGGGATAGCATACTCAGGACTGTGGTTCTCGAGTTTTCCCTTTTGAAATCACGTACTTGCATCTACACTTGTTCTAGCATGAGGAACTTGTGTTTTGTTTGATTTTTTTGGCTTATGTTTTATGTTTCTGTTATGCATTCATCTTGAGCCAATCTTGTTTTCAGCGGGCAGAACCGCCCTTTTTGTTTAGACGTTTGGGAACTATGATTGAGTGGCCCAGGTCGTAGTCGTTTCGTCTGGTGCTAGCATACTCATTATAGTTGCTCAAAGTCTAGAGGAGTGAGATACGTGGCACCACCTCGATTGGGAGAGTCGGTGAGTTGTTACGTGATCTTACCCTCGGGATCCCAAAGGCACAGCTGCAATCCCTCGTTATCAGATTTATTATCCCTGTTTAAAGACATGCATTCATTACGATGTTATTGATTTTGTTATTGTATTGAAATCATGTTTGTTACTTGTATTACTTGTTATGTTGCTTTTACTGGGAATGTCGTTCTCACCGGTTATCCGGCTGTTGCTTTGTTTTGTATGTGTACTTGGCAACAGGTGGGGCAGGAACAAGTCAGAAGAGGCATGGTTAGCTTCGAGGGCAAGTAGTAGAAGTGAGACTCGGTTTAGAAGTCGAATTAGCATGTTTATCTAGTTTAAGATTGGAGCATGTTAGAACTCGAACTTGATATGTTTTGTATTCGAACTCTTTCTTGTAATTGAATACTTCGTTGTTGAAAAGTGTTAGTTGGATCATGCCGGAGCCTTTCCGGGTGTTGGATTGCACTTTTGGAGCCTTATTTTGAGCTAAAACAGCAGGCCATGCGCGCCCGCGCCTGGTGAGGAGCGCCCGCGCGTTCTGATCCCTTTCTCGGAGGCCCGGGCAGCTCTGTATGCGCGCCCGCGCCTCGGGTGGCGCGCCCGCGCGTCACCCTGTGTAAAAAAAAAAAAAAAAAAAAACTTTGCTTTTAATCTTAGATCTTGTTTGCGTTATTATTGTTTATTCTGAGATTAGATGATTAGAATCGAGGTCTCACATATTGTATTAGGTGTTCCTTCACCTTTGGGTGGAGGAATTGTTTCTGTTAGATTAGTCAGGAACTGTGGACTAAATTTTGAGGAAAATTTGTTAGAATTCGATTGTATTGTACTTGGGCTATCAGATTTTGACTGTATTGTTGGTATAGATGTTTTAACCAAGTACAGGGAAACCGTCGATTGTTTTCAGAAGGTTGTCAGATTCAGACCTGAAATGGCAGACGAGTGAAAATTCTTCGATAAGGGTTCTCGATCTAGAATTCCTTTGATTTCTGTGTTATCGATGACTCGTTTGTTACAGAGAGGTGTAGAGGGATTTCTGGCTTATGTAGTTGACGTACTAAAATCTAGCCCTGAATTGGTTGATATACTAGTGGTTAGAGAATTTGCTGAAGTTTTTCCAGAGGAGATTCCTGGATTGCCGCCTATTTGTGAGATCGAATTCAACATTGATTTATTGTCAGGTACTCAAACTATTTCCAAAGCTCCTTATCGTATGACACCGGTTGAATTGAGAGAATTGAAAGAACAGCTTGAGTATTTGATTGCCAAGGGATACATCAGACCTAGTGTGTCCTGTTCTTTTTTTTTCGAAAGAATGATGGCTCTATGCGGCTCTGTATTGATTACCGTCAACTGAATCAAGTAACGGTAAAGAACATGTATCCTTTACCCCAAATAGATGACTTTTTTGATCAACTGCAGGGTTCTTCTATCTATTCGAAGATTGATCTAAGGTTGGGTTATCATCAGCTAAGAGTGCGTGAGGAAGATGTTCCTAAGTCCGCATTCAGAACGAGGTATAGTCATTTTGATTTTATAGTCATGCCGTTCGGTTTGACAAACGCTCCAGCGGTTTTTATGGGTTTGCTGAACCGTATCTTTCAGGGCTATTTGGATGAGTTTGTTATTATCTTCATCGATGATATTCTTAACTATTCAAAGAACCGTATTGAACATGCAAAGCATTTGAGGATCATCTTGCAGATTTTGCGGGTTGAGCAGTTGCTTGCCAAGCTATCTAAGTGTGAATTCTGGTTGAATCGAGTTGTCTTTATTAGTCATATTATTTTAGGAGATGGGATTTCTGTCGATCCCAGCAAGATCAAAGCGGTTATGAATTGTCCTAGACTAACATCAGTG
Organism: Henckelia pumila; assembly: GCF_033568475.1. Taxonomy (NCBI): domain Eukaryota; kingdom Viridiplantae; phylum Streptophyta; class Magnoliopsida; order Lamiales; family Gesneriaceae; genus Henckelia; species Henckelia pumila. The sequence continues at coordinate 1,549,279 of NW_027331813.1, forward strand.
CCTGAGATACGAAGCTTTATGGGTTTATGATAAGTGCATTTTGTGTGCATTATTTTATGTCTATTTGGCATGCATTCATATGGTTTCATGTGTGTTTTTATATGTTTTATTTGTAATTAATCTCATGCATGAGCATTTCACTCTCCGGGTTAATTTTGTAGGAAAATGGGTTTTTGAAGAATGAATTACGGAGCAGCCTTGATCAAAAAGTAAAATTTAACTTTTGGGAGCTATAAATCAAATATTCACCGTCCAAATTAAATTTCAAGATGTTTTGAAGATGTTGTCAAAATTTCAGCTCAATCCGACGGTTAGAACTCACGTTATGATTTTTTCAAGATAACTGCGCGCTGAAAAGTGAGGCAGAACTTTTCAAGCCATGGCGTGATTTTTTCTGCGCCGTGGCGTGAACCGAGGATTTTGAAGAACTGAAAACAGAACTTTTCACGCTATGGCGTGACTTTTCTGCGCCATGGCGCGACGCAGACTGAAAAAATATTAATTTTCTAACATTAAAAGTTGCGATTTTTTGGGGCTTTATTGGATGGGCTTTCAACCACATATAAAAGGGGACATATCAGACGTGAGAAGTGGTTCCGAAGTTCCACACATCAGAAACGCAAGGGAGGAGGCGGCCATCCAAGGAGAAGAACGTGAAGAGGGAGGAAACTTGAAGAACTCAAGAATCGCAACACTAGTTTTCGCTTCTTTCTTTTATATTTGTTGGGATTTAGGGGATCCTACCCCCAAAACTTTGTTTTGATTTCTTCTTGAAGATTGAATTTGGTTTTTATGCATTCTTGATTATATTACTGTTTTTATTGATTATTTGGAGATTGATCAACTTCGAATTGATTTTATGTGTTATAATTGATACTGAAAAGAGATTTTATAACATGATAGGGTAATATAGTCCATGGATCTACAACTTACATAGACATATGAGGTTGGATACATGTTGATAGTCATAGTCCAATAGGTCGAAAGCTAGAGGATTCCCCAAATCGTAATGCAATTGCAATTGTTAAATAACACAAGGACACTTGGTTATTGCAATTTGTTAATTAGATTAATATAACTCGACATAGTATATTGATAGATTAGGGAATTTCGTCAAAAGCATGACTTGAGAACTGAATTTCAATCATTCGATAAGAAAAAGGGGTAGGTGAACCGAGATCCTAACAATCGTTTATTTATTTTCTGAACTTAATTTATTTTTTTTGCTTTTGTTTCATTCTTTTTATTTTAGTTATTAATTTATTCTCTTTATCATTTTAATTAACTAAATAATAATACTTGAGTAATTTTGTCACAAATCAATCTCTGTGGGACGATACTCGTACTTTGTACACTATATTATTACTTGACTCGTGCACTTGCGATTTATTCGAGCTTAATTGATAGACATATTTTAGTTGATTTTCTGTGGTAGTATTTGCTCGACCAAGTTTTTGGCGCCGTTGCCGGAGACTTTTGATTTACAATTTTCTGCTTAGATATCTTCTTTAATTTCACTTCATATTCTCACGAATTATCCATCTTACCTTTGCAGGATTTTCTAGTGGTGCATGCCACCATCCTTGCGCTCAGAACTTGTACCCTTTGATCCAGAAATCGAGAGAACCTTTCGAAAGAGACGAAGACAACAACGAGCTGAGATGGCAGAAAACGAACTACCACGCATCAATAACGGTGATGGCGAAGCTAATAATCCACCTGTGTATAGATCCATGATGGACTGTGGTATGCCCACTATTGAGGATGTTCGACCGAGTATCGTTAGGCCAACAGTGATAGCAAATCAGTATGAGATAAAGCCGGCAATCATCCAGATGATCCAGAACACAGTCCAATTCGGTGGATCTACCATTGATGATCCTAATGCTCATATTGAAAATTTCTTGGAAATCTGTGATACTTTCAAACAACAGGGAGTTTCTGATGACGCTATTCGTCTATGTTTATTTCCTTTTTCATTAAGAGACAAAGTTAAATCGTGGTTGAATAGTTTACCTGCAGGTTCTATCATAACATGGGGAGATTTGGCTAAAGCGTTCCTTACTAAGTACTTTCCTCCCTCGAAGTCCATGAAGCTGAGAACCGACATCACTATGTTTGCTCAAGGGGAACAAGAGTCGTTGTATGAAGCATGGGAGCGCTACAAAGATATGCTAAGGCGATGCCCACATCATCAGTTGCCTGATTGGCTTGTGGTACAAACTTTCTATTATGGTTTACTATCTGCAAATCGTACTATGTTGGATGCAGCTGCAGGTGGGAATCTTTTGCGGAAATTTCCGGAAGATGGTTATGAACTGTTTGAGGAAATGGCCTCTAGTAGCTATCAACCTCAATCTAAAAGGAGCATGATGCGAAAATCAGCAGGAATTCATCAAGTGGACGCATTCACTTCGATGACAGCACAACTGGAGGCTATGAATAAGAAGATTGATGGATTGAGCTTAGGAAATTCTGCGATGCGTATTCAGGAGGTGTTCTGCGATAGGTGCCAAGGTGAGCATTTCACTAAAGATTTTCAAGATGGTAATCCTTTTTATGTGCAGAATGAGGCACCAGTGAATCACGTGGGAAGCCAAAATCGCCCCAGGTTTGACCCGTATTCAAATACATATAATCCGGGGTGGAGGAAACATCCGAATTTTTCTTGGGGTGGTCACAACAATCATTCTAGGCCATATCAAAATCAAAATACTGTGAAGCAACCTCAAGAGGAGAAGTCCAGTTTAGAGCAAATGATGCAAAATTTTATATCATCCACTGAGACTCGAATGCAGAACCAAGACACAACTATAAGAAGTTTGGAAAATCAAATAGGGCAGCTGGCAAAGAGGATGTCAAATCGAGAGCCAGGAACTTTGCCAAGTGACACTGAGACTAATCCAAAGGAGCAAGTAAAGGCCGTAGAGTTGCGAAGTTGGAAGAAACTGGAAACCAAGGAGTTGGAGCACGAAGAGAGAAAGAAGGAGGGTGAGAAAGAGCCATCTACAGGTAAGTCATCTGACTCTACACAATCACCCACATCAAAATCTAATATTGTTATTCCACCTCCGTTTCCAGCAGCACTGAAGAAAGTGAAACTTGATTCGCAATTTTCCAAATTTCTTGAGGTATTTAAGAAGTTACATATTAATATACCTTTTGCTGATGCATTGTTGCAAATGCCTAGTTATGCAAAATTTCTGAAGGAAATCTTAGCAAGCAAGAGAAAAATAGAGGAGCATGCCATGGTCAACTTAACTGAGAATTGTTCTGCATTAGTGCAAAACAAAATTCCACCAAAGTTGAAAGATCCAGGGAGTTTTTCTATCCGTTGCATGATTGTTGATGTGGTTTTTCATAAGGCTCTGTGTGATTTGGGTACCAGCATTAACTTGATGCCATTTTCTGTGTTTAGGAAGCTTGGAATGGGAGAACCAAAGCCTACAAGAGTTTCTCTGCAACTGGCAGATAGATCCATAAAGTATCCACGAGGAATAATTGAAGATGTGCTGGTTAAAGTGGACAAATTTATTTTCCCAGTAGATTTTGTGGTGCTTGACATGGAGGAGGACCTGGATATGCCATTGATCTTGGGCAGACCTTTTCTGGCGACTGGAAAAGCCCTAATTTACGTGCAAAAAGGGAAGTTGTTATTGAGAGTAGGAGAGGAGGAAATCACTTTTGATGTTTTTAATGCACTAAAGCACACACTGCACAATAATGATTGTTTTATAATTGATGCATTGGATTCACTAGTTCATAATTTTGTGCAGGATGAGTTAAAAGACCCTTTAGAAGTTGCATTTATAAATGATGGATGTGAGGATGACTTTGATGAAGAGAGGAAAAATATCATTGAATATTTTACTGTTAATCCTCAATTGAAGAAGCAAGTGCGATTCAGACTCGAAGAATTGGGAGATAGGCAAGATTTAGTCCTTCAACAACCAAGCATAGATGCACCACCTACTCTAGAACTCAAACCTTTACCTTCACATCTAAAATATGTTTATTTGGGTGATGATAATAATTTACCTGTTATTATTTCTTCTTGTCTTACAGGTGTGATGGAGGAAAAGTTGGTACACATCTTAAAGGAGCATAAGAGAGCCTTCGCATGGAAAGTGGCTGACATTAAGGGAATCAATCCATCGATTTGCATGCACAAAATTTTGATGGAGGATAAGTACTCTTCTGTGGTTCAACCTCAGCGGTGGATGAACCCGAAAATGCAAGAGGTAGTAAAAGCTGAAACCATTAAACTCTTGGACGCATGTATCATCTATCCTATTTCTGACAGCGCATGGGTGAGTCCTATACAGTGTAGTAACCCAGATACCATTTTAAGATAATAATATGTTAAACATGATTAAGGGTTGGTATTTAACCAATTTCGGAGTGTTATTGGACTCCAGAAGTAAAATTTGAGATTTTTAATTTTGGGCCGGATAGTAAGTTCCGATCCCGGATAGTAAGCTCCGATCCCGGATAGTAAGCTCCGATCCTAGATAGTAAGCTCCGATCGGAACGGAAGCTCCGATCTTGGAACGGAAGTTCCGATCCCCAGCTGCCAGAAATGATCGATGACTCAGTCGCGAGTTTTGACAAGTGTTGATCATAGAGCAGATCGGAAGCTCCGATCGTAGATCGGAAGTTCCGATCCTGGCGTGGCAGACATGCACGCAATGAGCTGGATCGGAAGCTCCGATTCCGAAATCGGAAGTTCCGATCCTGGCCGAGAAATTTGGCTATAAATAGGGCCGTTCAGAGTTCATTTTCAATTACGAATTCCCGAGTTTCCTTCTTCAGTTATATAGTGTGAGATATACACTTGAGGGCCCTATCGGTTATAATAGAGGTTCTGGAATAACCAAGGTGTGGTTATAGTCATCCGGGACTAGCGACTCCAAAGGGCTAACTACGGACGAAGGTATGGTCCGGGAATCTATTTAAGTTTTGGGAGTACTTATTAGCTTAGTTAAGGTTTATAGAATTTATGTAGTGATACGGTGAACTTTTGAATATAGGCTTGGAACCTAGGATCCTATTATACTTGAACTAGCCTAGAGGTACGTACACATTGACTGAGATTGCCAGCGAGTATACATGTTTATATGTTGCGTTTATTTGGCATTATTATATGGCATGATGTATGCTTTACCGTCTTCTATACTCATATGTCATGTGCATATACACGTTGAGCCTATACCTTGTTATACCTGATTATAGAGCCGCTCAGCTCTATACTCGATAGTCTGTCACTGAGAGTACCGCGACGGCGGGGGCATTTATGTCTGTCTACTATGATGTACTAGACGAGTGTGGTTGCACCCAGAGGTTGATCCGTGCGGTGGCAGCACTCATATGGCGCCGGTTCTGAGCATGACTTTTCAGATGATCTTTTACCAGTCATCATGTTGCATGCATTATATACATATGTTTACTCATGTCTATGTACTGGGCGTAGCGCTCACGTCCTAGTTGTTATCTTGGACACCCTATTCCATGGGGCAGGTCGCAGGATGGACGGAGCTGGTAGTTCAAGGCAGGACTAGGGAGCAGGAGCCTTGAGGATTTTATTATACAGCAGGATTCGATATAGCTGTATAATGTTTACTGTTTAAGATTTCGATTTGGTTGTATCATTACAGTATTAAGCCTGAATTATATTACTAAGCTGATATGTAAATTATGGTTAAGTTTCCGCACGTTTTTACTCTGTTAAGTATTTTGTTGTATTAAGTTTAATGCATGCTATTAGTTTCCAGTTAGTAGGTGATTCCATGCAGGGTCACTACATACAGTGTGTTCCTAAGAAAGGTGGTATAACCGTGATAAAAAATGACAAAAATGAGTTGATACCCACTAGAACGGTTACGGGTTGGCGTGTGTGCATAGATTATAGAAAGTTGAATGACGCCACCCGTAAGGACCATTTTCCCCTCCCCTTCATTGATCAAATGCTTGAGCGATTGTCGGGTCATGAATTTTATTGCTCTCTAGATGGGTATTCGGGATATAATCAAATCATGATTGCACCAGAGGACCAAGAGAAAACAACTTTCACTTGCCCTTATGGTACCTTTACGTATAGGCGGATGCCGTTTGGATTGTGTAATGCACCTGCCACTTTTCAAAGATGTATGACTGCTATTTTTCATGACATGACAGAGAATTTCCTAGAGATATTTATGGATGACTTTTCTATTTTTGGATCTTCTTTTGATGATTGTCTGAAAAATTTGAATTTGGTGCTATTACGATGTGAGGAAACTAACTTGGTTTTGAATTGGGAGAAGTGTCATTTTATGGTACAGGAAGGCATTGTGCTTGGGCACAAAATTTCTGAACAGGGAATGGAGGTGGATAAAGCAAAAGTGGAAGTCATAAAAAATCTACCTCCACCAAAATCTATTAAGGGAGTGAGAAGTTTCTTAGGGCACGCTGGTTTCTACCAGCGTTTTATCAAAGATTTTTCTAAAATTGCTAAGCCCCTATCCTCTTTACTAATGAAAGATGTATCGTTTGACTTTAATTATAATTGTGTGCAGGCATTTGAGATCTTGAAGGAGCTACTGGTGACAGCTCCTGTGTTGGTAGCTCCTGATTGGGATCTTCCATTCGAGGTAATGTGCGATGCTAGTGATACGGCGGTAGGTGCTGTTTTGGGTCAGAGGAAAAACAAGGTATTCCATACTATATACTATGCGAGTAAGACTTTAGATGAAGCTCAATTGAATTATGCAACAACTGAAAAAGAATTACTCGCTATAGTATTCGCGTTTGATAAGTTTCACTCCTACCTTGTTTTATCTAAAGTTGTTGTGTACACTGATCATTCAGCAATGAAATATTTACTTGCCAAAAAGGATGCTAAGCCTAGATTGATTAGGTGGATATTACTGTTGCAAGAATTTGATCTGGAAATAAAAGATAAGAAGGGGGTAGAGAACGTAGTGGCGGATCACCTTTCTAGGCTTGAGTGTGTCAGTGAGGACACGGGGGAAAAAAATGGTGATATTGATGATTGGTTTCCGGATGAACAATTGTTTTCATTAAAAGATTGCCCATGGTATGCGAATTTTGCTAATTATCTGGTGATAGACACACTTTCACCAAATTTGGCATTTCACCAACGAAAGAAATTTTTATCTGATGTGAAATATTATTTTTGGGAGGAACCATTTTTGTTTAAGATCTGTGCAGATTCCATGATACGGCGATGTGTGCCAGAAGAAGAGATGCAACCAATCTTGAGCCACTGCCACGATCGAGAGGTTGGCGGTCACTTTGGACCGACAAAAACAGCGGCAAAGGTATTAAAATCTGGTTTTTATTGGCCTGCTGTTTTTAGGGATGCTCGTGCATATGTTATTTCATGTGATCGGTGTCAGCGCACAGGTAACATCTCTAATCGCAATGAAATGCCTTTAAACAATATTATGGAATGCGAGGTATTTGATGTATGGGGCATACATTTTATAGGTCCGTTTCCCACATCTTTCTTGAAAATATATATTTTGGTGGCGGTTGACAATGTGTCCAAATGGGTTGAAGCAGAGGCGTGCGCAACTAATGATGCTCATGTGGTGTTGAAATTTTTAAAGAAAAACATTTTTAATCGCTTTGGCACACCACGGGCGATCATTAGTGATGGTGGGACACATTTTTGCAACAAATTATTTGAAAAACTTTTGGCAAAATATGGTGTCACGCACAAGATCTCTACTCCGTACCATCCCCAGACCAGTGGGCAAGTGGAAGTGTCAAACCGTGAAATAAAAAGAATTTTGGAAAAAACGGTGAACACAAGTAGAAAAGATTGGTCTGTCAGGTTAGATGACGCCCTATGGGCATATCGCACTGCTTTCAAGACACCTATAGGCACTACACCTTATAGGTTAATTTTTGGTAAATCATGTCATCTGCCTGTTGAATTGGAGCATAGAGCATATTGGGCGATTAAATCACTAAATTTTGATTTTGTAGCTGCAGGTGAAAAGAGACTATTAGAGTTGGCCCAGCTGGAAGAATTCCGTGATAAAGCATATGATCTGGCGCTATCCTATAAAGAACGCACGAAAAGAAGTCATGACAAGCGCATCATGCAAAGAGAATTCAAAGAGGGAGACGCGGTGTTGCTTTTTAACTCAAGGTTGAGGTTGTTTCTAGGCAAGCTAAAATTGCGATGGTCTGGACCATTTGTCATTAAAAAAACCTACCCTTCCGGAGCCATTATGCTGACCGACTCCAAAGAGAAGAAGTTCACTGTCAATGCTCAACACCTGAAGCACTACATGGGCGAGCACTTTGAGCCGAAAGTTGGAACAACTGTGTTCCACTCAGAGATTGCATAAATCTAATTCTGACAAAGTCAAGCTCTAGACTATAAATTGAGAACTATCTCTTCATCTCCTGTTTGTTATTACAGTTGAACCTTTTATTACCGTTTCATGTCGTTTTTATTTTTAATTTTGCTAAAAAAAAAAAAAAAAAAGTTTTGAAGGGCCAGGAGCACGCCTAGGCGGGATAGTTCATCCGCTAGGGCGTGAATTTCACTGATTTGAGTTTTTTTTCATTAACGCTATAGCGTGATGTTTCCTGCGCTCTAGCGTGAAAAGTTCGGGATTCCATTTTTTTAAGTCATGCTATAGCGTGAACTTCGTCACGCCGCGGCGCGACAGATCTGCGGATTAAAAAACGCAGACTCCCCTTTCATTTTTCACTCGCCCCTCTCTTAATTTCTCCCTTTTGTTCGAACCCTAAGCCCCTCCCCATCTTAAAATCCGTCGATTCACGCCCAAATCTCTCAAATTCTCAGGTTTCGATCGGTGAGGAAGCTCCAAGCGTCATTCCCTAACGCCTCGTCTCACTCCTAGAAGTCTAGAACGGTGCGAAAGGGCAAATTTCGAGACTCCAAGCTTCAATTTCTTCATGGGACCAAAAAGAGCTAAGGTTGGGGGTTCTTCATCATCTTCTTCATCAGTTATCGCGGGTAAGTTTGTTTCCCAAGATGCCAAGAACCGGTATGATCATTCTAAGATTAATCGTAATCTATGGCCCGAGAGGGGCTTTCATTTGTCTACAAATTCTGGAATAGGGTGTTATATTCATGATATCATAGAAGATAGAAACTGGAACTTGTTTTGTGCTCAACCAAAAGCGGGAGTTATACCATTGGTCCGGGAGTTCTATGCCAATGCTAAAGAGGTCAAGGAACGGATGGTGTTTGTGAGAGGAAAGTGGGTGAATTATGGAGAGGAAAAGATTAATGAGTTGTTTGGATTGCCCTTAGTCGATACGATTGAGTATGACGCACTTTGTGCGGAACCGGATTATATGGCGATTATGCGGGATTTAGCTCATGATGGGGTAATGTGGAGTGATCCCGTCAAATTTTTTAATTTTAAGGCCATGTATCATAAGATTAAGCCGTCATTGTGGTATGTTTTTTTGGTTCGCCGGTTGATGCCCATGTCCCATGTTAGCGAAGTTCATATGGACCGGGAAGTTCTGTTGTTCGCAATTATGAAGGGAATGCCAATCAATGTTGGCCGTATTATCTCAAGCCAGATTCTACAATGCGCTAACAACCCAAAATCGAAGCTATTTTTCCTGACTATCATTACAGAGTTGTGCGCTTTGGCCAATGTTGACACGGGTGTGGATGATGAATGGATCCAACCGCTCCAGGCCATCGACGAGAAGATATATGAGGGGATGAAGGACAATCGAACCAAGCTTAGAACTGGAGCGAGCTCCAGTTCCGAGCCACCTCAACCTCCGAAGAAGAAGACGAACAATGAGAAAGTGGATGATATTTGTGCATGGATTGCGCGTCAGGATGCATATCAGGCATTTCGGAATGAATATGATCGGGTCAATGCCCAGTATATGATATCCACTGAGTCTATGACGCGTGACATTGTCACCCACTTTGGTTTTGATGCTTCATGGTACCCGCATCCACCACCGTACCCACCGCCATTTGCTCACCCATCTGCATTGGGAGCACCACACACTGAGGAAGAAGGCGTCCCACCACCAGAACACGAAGAAGAGGAGGAGGATTGATCCACCGCCAGGGGAGTTTTTCTTTTAATTTTTTTTTTCTATTTTTTTTTTGTTTCTCGTTCTTGTGTTTTAGTTCGGTCGCAGTGAGGACACTGCAGAGTCTTAGTATGAGGGGGACTCGTCGTGCGTTTGTGTTAGTTGTTTGTGTTGTTTATTTTTCTGCGTTTAGTTCTTTTTGTTTAGTTGTCTCTGTTGCTTAGTTTGTTTTGTGTTTAGTTGAAAAAAAAAGAGAGAAGCCAGTGATGATGTTGGGTTGATGCGAATTTATTTTGAAAGTGTTGGTAATTGACAGACTAGCATCCTTGAAATTTTTAATCATGAAACCCACGAGTAGAGAGTGCACCTCCTTTTGCACGAATTGTTGTGAATAATGAAGTGTTTGGAGTGTGATGAACTGTTAAACTTGAGAAGCTCTTGTGACATTAGATACTTGCAGAAATCAAGCATGCATTCTCGGAACTTAGCTGACTGATATTGCCAAATAAATGTGTTGAAGCCGTTTAAACTCCTGAGTCTTTCATGAAAAAAAAAATATGAGAAAGAGTAATCCTTGAGTTTCTTGGTTAGCTTAGTTGAAAAATAATGGAGTGTACCCTGCATAATCATTAAACTCCATTTGATAAATGTCTTTGGCTATTTTCTCTTTTACTCCTGTCCCAAACCAAATCTATATCCGATGGAGTACAGTGATGGTTTCTTGCAAAAAGAAACAGAGGATGGAGAAAGTAAGGTGAGGGGTGGCCTAATGAAATTAATGAATTCGAAATTGAATTCGAGGCAAAAAAAGGTGGGAATGTAAGGTGTAGAGGATATCGGATGAAAAATCTGATTGTGTTAAATAATGGATGCTGTACCATCTTCATTGTGCATATTCTTCCAATCTTTTATATCCCATACCCCAAGCCAAATAATCACTTGTGTTCAGTCAGTGATGGTTGAAGAGATGCGTGTGGAAACTATACTTGTGTTGACATGTCACTTTAGCCATCTGGGGCAACTGGATTAGCCCGAAATACATGACATTAGGATCAATATCACACACACACGTCTACTTCTCTCTCAAGGGTGTAATGTGAGAACTTTTTAGGGATGCATTGCTTGAGTTTAATTTGAAAAGAAAAAGAAAATGTTCGCTGTCACTCTCTGAGGCTTTTCGGAAAAAAAAATTTTAATTATGTATTTTTGAGCTGCAAGTTTGTGTTTTGGCTTTAACCTATTTTGCTCGGGGCAAGCAAAAGGCTAGTATGAGGGGGTTGATAGAACCAAAAAATGCATGTTAAGTTAGATTATTTTGGGTTCCATTGACCATGTGATTTGTGGTTTGTTTCGTGTTTCCGTTTAAAATTCGAGTTTTCAAGCTTTATAGTATGCACTCATGCGTTTAAGTTGTTTTGTAGGAAAAAGACGGAAGACAGAGCTCTAAAAGTGCTGTGTTAAAGCTGGAGGTAGAGATTTTCACGCTATGGCGTGATGTTTCCTGCGCCATAGCGTGAACTGGGAAAAAGTGAAAAAAGATAACAGAACTTTTCACGCTATGGCGTGATGTTTCCTGCGCCATAGCGTGAACTGGGAAAAAGTGAAAAAAGAGAACAGAACTTTTCACGCTATGGCGTGATGTTTCCTGCGCCATAGCGTGAACTGGGAAAAAGTGAAGAATGGAGACAGAACTTTTCGCGCCATAGCGTGACATTCTTAGGCCATGGCGCAGGTCGTTGAGTAAAAAAAGGAAATTTGCAAAGAAAGGACTTTTGGAGATAAATAGGGATTGATTTTTAGAATTTAAGGGATCTTTTTGGCACATCTTCGGGGGGAAAAAATATCAGAAACGGGAGAAACGGGGCAGAAGGAGTGAAGAACAATCGTGAAGCAATTTCTCCTTTTTCTTATTCTTAAATTCTTTTCTGTTATTTTTGTTTGGAAAAAAAAAACATTTTGATGTTAGTTATGGGTTTTATTTGTAGCTAAACCTCTTGTGTTGAGATTTAGGGGATCCGACCCCAGTTGTCGACTCACGAATATTGGTTTTTGACTTCTAATGAATGTTTAATTATGATATTGATTTGTTTTGCATTGTTGGAGCGTAGCTAACTCTCTCAATATTTTTATATCATGTTTTATTTCGAAAGAAAATTTCATGATAGGAACAAATAGCATGATTCATGGATTTACAATTTACATAGACATATGAAATTGGGTACATGTTGATAGTGATAGTCCAGTAGGTCGAAAGCTAAGGGATTCCACAAGTTGTGAATGCAATCATCTATTATAAATAATTGAAGACATTTGATTATTTCATGACATTGAATTAGTTTAGCATAACTTGAAAGAGTATGTTAATGAATTAGGGAATCTTGTCAAAAACGTGAATTGGTTGTTGGAAGCAATTTTCAGAGTCGACTAGGGGAAGGTGACCCGACAATCTCAACATTATCTCCATCATTTGAATTTAATTCACTAAGATTGATTCAATTCTAGATTTTTATTTATTTCTGAGTTTATTAATTCTCTTGTCGTTAAGTAGTTAATAAAAACAATACTCATTTTTCGTAAAAGTGAAATAAGGATTATTATTTAGGTAGAAATTGTGCACTAGTCCCTGTGGACGATACTCATATTTACATATTATATTATAATTTGCATCGTGCACTTGAGATTATTTCGAGCTTGTGAGATACAATTATTTTCTGAGATTCATAGTGCAAGTAAAGCTCGATCAAGTTTTTGGCGCCGTTGCCGGGGATTGAAATAGACAAATTTTACTTTTTATTATTTTCTTTAGTTAATTTTTTATTATTTATTCTATTTTATTCCTGCGTGATCTATCGTTGTATATTCTATTCTTGCAGGAATTCATCTGGCGTAATACTTTGAGATGATCCATCGACAAGTATTCACGAGTTTTACCCAACAACATGGAGAGCCAACAGAGATTTTCTCTTCCCATGATTACCAGCTGTTATGGGGTTTTGTTGAGGTGACGAGTTTAAACCACATTTATCTGGCCAAGCTTGAGGGCACATGGAACAAACACCCATTGGTGGTGTCATATGACACTTACTTTGGGCGTCAGCCGCTCTTTGATGAGTGCTTCTGAGGGTCGAGCCAAGGACTGAAAATCAGGCACTACTTGGGAGGCAACCCAAGAATTCTAATTCTTTCTGTTTTTTTTATTTAATTTCAGTTTTTTATCTAGTGTCGTTTCGTGTTGAGTTGATCATGTTTAATCCCTCAATTTTTGGATTTTCAAGGTAATATATAAGAATATTGATGGCCTAAGAAATGTGGTGCAGCAGCGGCAGATGGATATACACCACGATGATTGACCAGGGGAGTGTTATTTTGTTTTCATTGTGTTTATTTTTGTTTTGCATTTGTTCGTTTCTCATTCTGTTCATTGTTCTAGAGCATTGAGGGCAATGCTTTGGATAAGTATGAGGGGGTGTTATTTAGTTTTGTTTCGTTCGTCATTATGTTTTTCATTCATATGGTTTAGATTATTGCATATAGTTCGTATTCATGCATATCATTATGTTTTGTGTTTGTGTTATGTGAATAAGTAAATGATGACTGTTAGCCGATGATGATAGAGTTGAAAAAAATTATTTTTGAAAAAATGTTGCTTTTGATTGAACATGAGAAGTTGTTGGTTGAATCGTGAATCATATTAAGCACGCATGTTAGATTGGTGTAGTGTAGCGAAGTAATTGATGAAGTTCGTGTTTGTTTGACCATTGCACGACAATAGATGTTTGTTGATCATGATAGTGTCTTTGGATTCTTGATAGTTGTTAAACATTGCATGTATAATCTTGGGCATACCTATAAATTTTTTTTTTTTTGAAAAAAAAAACTTTTGTTGAAAATTAAGTTGACTCCATCCGGGTTACGAGCGAGGGATTGAAATCCTAATCTCTTGTTCTTGACTAAGTATGCGGAGTCCATGGGGTTAATACAAAATTTTAAAATAACAATTCCATCCGGGCCTGGAAAATGGTTGAAATCCTAATCAATTTTACATAGCTAAGTTTGCGGGATAAATGGGATTGTAGTTCCATCCGGGATATAGACGAGGGGATTGAAATTCGAATCCTATCTTAGTTATAGCTAAGTTTGCCGGTAATTATTGGGGCTTAGAAAAAAACCGGGTGCAAAATCCGGAGGTACGTAATTATTCTCAAGAGAATGCATGTTTTGTTTGGGATTGTTGGGATGAAGGAGTGCTGGATTGTGATACTTGATTGAATTCTTATAGGTCGCTAAACATTCTTAGGATGGATTTTTTTGAAGTTGCACAAAACTGGAATAACATGGCACACACACACGTTTACGTTAAACTGATAGTGTATTGTGAACAATCAAAAGTTTGTGGTTTTAAATTTTTGAATGTGGGAACTTTTCGGAGGCTGTGCACGTTCATGATTCATTCTTACTTTTGTAGTTGTTTGCATATTGTTTTACATGTCTTGCTCGAGGGCGAGCAAGATTTAAGTATGGGGGTGTTGATAAGTGCATTTTGTGTGCATTATTTTATGTCTATTTGGCATGCATTCATATGGTTTCATGTGTATTTTTATATGTTTTATTTGTAATTAATCTCATGCATGAGCATTTCACTCTCCGGGTTAATTTTGTAGGAAAATGGATTTTTGAAGAATGAATTACGGAGCAGCCTTGATCAAAAATTAAAATTTAAATTTTGGGTGTTCCAAATAAAATCTCCACCGTCCAAATTAAATTTCAAGATGTTTTGAAGATGTTGTCAAAATTTCAGCTCAATCCGATGGTTAGAACTCACGTTATGATTTTTTCAAGATAACTGCGCGCTGAAAACTGGAGGCAGAACTTTTCAAGCCATGGCGTGATTTTTCCTGCGCCGTGGCGTGAACTGAGGTTTTTGAAGAAGTGAAAACAGAACTTTACACGCTATGGCGTGACTTTTCTGCGCCATGGCGCGACGCAGACTGAAAAAATATTAATTTTCTAACATTAAAAGTTGCGATTTTTTGGGGCTTTATTGGATGGGCTTTCAACCACATATAAAAGGGGACATATCAGACGTGAGAAGTGGTTCCGAAGTTCCACACATCAAAAACGCAAGGGAGGAGGCGGCCATCCAAGGAGAAGAACGTGAAGAGGGAGGAAACTTGAAGAACTCAAGAATCGCAACACTAGTTTTCTCTTCTTTCTATTATATTTGTTGAGATTTAGAGGATCCTACCCCCAAAACTTTGTTTTGATTTTTTCTTGAAGATTGAATTTTGTTTTTATGCATTCTTGATTATATTACTGTTTTTATTGATTATTTGGAGATTGATCAACTTCGAATTGATTTTATGTGTTATAATTGATACTGAAAGGAGATTTTATAACATGATAGGGTAATATAGTCCATGGATCTACAACTTACATAGACATATGAGGTTGGATACATGTTGATAGTCATAGTCCAATAGGTCGAAAGCTAGAGGATTCCACAAATCGTAATGCAATTGCAATTGTTAAATAACACAAGGACACTTGGTTATTGCAATTTGTTAATTAGATTAATATAACTCGACAGAGTATATTGGTAGATTAGAGAATTTCGTCAAAAGCATGACTTGAGAACTGAATTTCAATCATTAGATAAGAAAAAGGGGTAGGTGAACCGAGATCCTAACAATCATTTATTTATTTTCTAAACTTAATTTATTTGTTTTGCTTTTGTTTCATTCTTTTTATTTTAGTTATTAATTTATTCCTTAATTTATTTGTTTTTATTTTGTTTCATTCTTTTTATTTTAGTTATTAATTTATTCTCTTTATCATTTTAATTAACTAAAGAATAATACTTGAGTAATTTTGTCACAATCAATCTCTATGGGACGATACTCGTACTTTGTACAATATATTATTACTTGACTCATGCACTTGCGATTTATTCGAGCTTTATTGATAGACATATTTTAGTTGATTTTCTGTGGTAGTATTTGCTCGACCAGTTTATCTGTTTATTATCGCCGATTCATCAAGGGATTCTCTTCTATTGCCAAGCCGATTACCCAGCTGACTCAGAAGAATGTGCCTTTTATCTGGACTGTTGATTGTGAGGCTAGCTTTGTTTATATGAAGAGGAGACTGACCAGTTCTCCGATTCTATCTATTCCATCAAGTATTGGAGGTTTTACCGTGTATTGCAATGCTTCTAACCGAGGCTTGGGATGTGTTCTTATAAAGCATAAGCATGTGATAACTTATGCATCAAGGCAGCTGAAGCCGCACGAGACTCGTTATCCGGTTCATGATCTTTAACTAGCTGCGATTGTTTTTTCTTTGAAGATCTAGCGTCACTGTCTTTATGGTGATTTTTTCGATTTCTGACCATAAGAGCCTTAAGTACTTGTTTTCACAGGCAGAGTTGAATATGAGACAGAGAAGATGGTTAGATCTGTTGAAGGATTTCGATTGTAAAATCAAGTATTACCCGAAAAAGTCGAATGCAATTGTAGATGCCTTGAGCCGAAAGCTTTGTTCTTTATCTCTTTCTACTATCGGTGTTTCTCAGTTGATCGATGATTGTTGCACTTCTTGTTTGGAGTTTGAAACATATAGGAAGACTATCAGAGTATTTTCTATTCAAGCCGAGCCAGAGTTATTTATTTTGATCAAATATGCACAGAAGTCTGATCTGAGCACTCAGATTTCAGTATAGAAAATCAGATCTGAGCATCAGTCTGAATTCCAGATTAGAGATGATGTTTTGTTTGTGAATAACCGTATTGTCGTGCCTGATATTGCGGAGTTGAGGAAGCGTATTCTTCGAGAGGCACATTGCAGTCGGTTCAGTATTCATCCTGGAGGCCGTAAGATGTATAACGATCTGAAGAATCAATTTTGGTGGAAGAGAATGAAGAGCGATGTTGCAAGGTTTGTATCTCGATGTTTGAACTGTCATCAAGTGAAAGCAGAAAGGAAGCGATCGGGTGGTCTATTGCACAGTCTATCTGTTCATGAATGGAAATGAGATTACATTTTGATGGATTTCATCACGAAGCTACCGCAATCTGTTCGAGGATGCGATGCTATTTGGGTAGTGATCGACAGATTGATGAAGTCTGCTTGTTTTATTCCGTACAGGATGACATATCATCACGATTAGATGGCTGAGTTGTATGTTAGCAACGTTGTGAGTCTGCATGGTGTGCCAAAGTCGATCGTTTCAGACCGAGATCCAAGATTCACTTCGCACTTTTGGCACAGTCTTCAAGAGGCACTTGGTACTCGATTGCATCTGAGTACAGCTTATCATCCTTAGACCGAAGGACAGTCAGAGTGGACTATCCAGACGTTAGAGGATATGCTTCGAGCAGTAGTGCTAGACTTTGGCACTAGTTGGCAGGATTCTTTGCCTCTTGTCTAATTTTCTTACAACAACAGTTATCAAGCGAGTAACGATATGGCGCCTTTTGAGGCTTTGTACGGTAAGAAGTACCGGTCTCCTTTGTTTTGGGACGATGTGTCTGAGTCGCCTGATTTGGGACCGGATATGCTTAGAGATATGGCAGTGCAATTAAAGATCATTCAGTCGAGAATGAAGTCAGCTCAGGATAGACAGGCGAAGTATGCGAATATCAAACGCAGACCTTTGAGTTTCGATCAAAGAGATCGATTATTCTTGAAAATTTCTCCTTTCAGAGGCACTGTTAGATTTTAAAAGAGAGAAAAATTATCTACGAGATTCATCGGACTGTACGATATTCTCGAGAAGTTAGGCGATCTTGCCTATAGACTTGCACTTCCTCCCACTTTATCATGTATTCACGACGTTTTTCACGTCTCTATGTTGCGGAAGTATCATCCAGATACTTCTCATATTATTCAGTCTGACGAAGCCGAGCTTGACGAGACTCTGAGCTACTTTGAGCGATAGATTCAGATCCTTGACCGAAAAGAGAAGCAGCTCAGAACCAAGTCGATTCCTTTGGTGAAAGTTCAGTTGAGCCGTCACGGATCAAGGAAACGACTTGGCAGACAGAATCTGACATGAGACAACAATTTCAAGAGTTATTCGAATGACGTGAGTTCTTCTTACTGTCTTTTGTTCTTTATTCTATCTTATGTGATTTATTCTTGTTGATTTTGAGAACGAAATCTCTTCTTAGAGGGGGAAAATTTTAACCTTAACTTAGTTTATTTGAGATAATAGGAGATTGCAGAAGTCGAGAGCCAATTTGATTTTGATCAGGGTCTATTTTGAAATTTTTGGATTTTTCAGGGACTAAAATGAAAATTTGAGTTTTTCTATATTATCTACACTTGGTTAGAGTTGAAAAAAGTCTCCATCCCCTTCCTCTTTTTCCTCTCATTGCCATCCCCTCCATTGTTGAAGCAAAGCGTGACTTCAAGCAGATTAACGATCACAGCAGCGAGAGCTTTGTTCTATCATAAGTATTTCTCCGATCAGTTATACTTCTATTTTCGGATGTTGTTAGAATCGATTGAGTTTTGGTTATGTTGCTCTTGAGATAGTTCTTATCGCTCAGTCAGTTTTGAAATAGAGCATCATTCGGAATTGTTATGATTTTTGGAAGCCTAATTCGAAAATGGGAGTTTTGAGATGTGTTGGATTTTTTTTGTTGTTGTTTGTTTTAGCATTGATTTGAGTTGTTTGCAATGCTGTACTGTTGTCTGCATTTTCGTTTTGATCAGTTTATAGCCGTTATGCCGTCGGTTTGAGTTTTGAGATTTTGAACCGTTTGAATCGTAGAACTTTGGCAAATGGGTTTGTTTGTTGTTGTTGATCATCTTTTGCCTATGTACAAATTCGTTTGAAGTTTGTCGAGCCCAGAGATAGCAGAAATAGATCGTCGAAGAGTTGGACGAAGAGCCGTAAAGAGTTTACATTGACCGATGTTGTTGTTTAGGTTGTATAGTTTTTGATATAACCTTTTATTATAGCTTATCCAGAGTTTGGAGCTATTTGTATCCAAAGTTACAAGCAGTCATCATTTTAGCGGGATAGCACACTCGAGACAGTTGGTTCTTGAGTTCCCTTAAATCACATACTTGCATCAATACTTGTTCTAGAATGTGGGACTTGTATTTTGTTGTTTGAGCTTTTGTTATATGGCTTAATTCTTTATGTTTTCTTATGCATTCATCTTGAGCCAAACCTTTGATTTCAGCGGGCAGAACGTCCCTTTTTGTTTAGACATTTTAGGGGCTATACTGCGAGTGGCCTAGGTTGTAGAAGTTCACCTAGAGTCAGCATACACCTTATAGTCGCACCAAATTCTAGGGGATTGGAATACGTGATACCACCTCGATTGGGAGATTCAGTGAGTCGTTATGTGATCTCATCCTCAGGATCCCAAAAGCATAACACCAATCCCTAGTTTATCAGAGTTGATATCCCGATTTAAAAGACATGTATATCATTCGTATTAAATTGATTATGTTGTCTTGAAAGCATGTTGTTGATATATTACTTGTATTGCTTGTTATGTTGCTTTTATTGGGAATATCTTTCTCACCGAAGTTATTCAGATGTTTCTTTTTTTTGTATTTGTACTTGGCAACAGGTGGTGTGAGACCTCGATTCTAATTATCTAATAAAGAATTAATCCTATGAATAATCATAAAAAGGTCCAAGAGATAAATCAATAAAACATTTAGCGACGCACACCTTTCATTCGACGACGCAAAATCACGTCGTGAAAAGTAGAGTTTTTTTTTTTTTTTTTTTTTTATAGGGAGGGACGCGCGGTAGCGCCCAACTCCCTGTTCGGGCCTCCGAGAGAGTGCAGGACGCGTGGGCGTGCCTTTCGGGCTGCGCGGGCGCGCATGGCCTGCTGTTTCTTCTCCAAAAATTACTCCAAAAGTGTAATATCAAACCCATAAGGACTCTAACATGATCCAACTAATATTTTTCCTACAACGAGGTATTCAAATACATAAAAAGTGTAGAACATGCATCAATTCTAAGTTCCACAATCCAAAATACAAAATCGAGTTCGAATACAATCTAAGTTCGATTACATATTCGACTTCTACAACAACAAGGCTTCACTCTATAAACTCGACCACCTTGCCATGCGATCTCTGACTCGGTCCTGCCCCATCTGTTGCCGAGCACACATACAAAGACAAGACAACAGCCGGATAATCCAATGAGAATAATATTCCCAGTAAAAGAGACTAGCATGCAATATCAAATAAGCATTTCAAATCGAAATACATCAACTTCTAGATATTCAAATATCAACCATGCAATTTCAAGACAAATCAAAATGAAATGTATGTCTTTAAAACTCTTGGATTATCAAGTCCGGATAATCACAACATTTCTGCTTTTGCTTTTGGGATCACGAGGATGAGATCACGTAAACAACTCACCAACTCTCCCGATCGAGGTGGTGCTACGTATCTCCATCCTCTAGACTTTGGTGCGACTATAAGGAGTATGCTAGCACTAGGTGAAATAGATACACCCAGACCACTCACAATATAGCCCCCAAAATGTCTAACATAAAAGGGCCGTCCTGCCCGCTGAAATCAAGGATTCTTAGCTCAAGATGAATGCAATGCAAACATAACTCAATCAACTAAATTCGAGTAAAAGAAAATAACATGCAAGTATGTGATTCTTCGGAACACTCGAATCAAGTCGGATTCGAGTCACTCGTTCCATTCCAGTCTAAGTCATCTTATACCTTTTCTCAAACGTTGATGCTCCAAACCTGGAAACAACAATGATTCCTCAATCAAGATTCCATCAAACTTTCTCAATCGAATATAAGAAATTGATACTATACCGGCTACAATCTTCAAAGCGATTTAACTCCTGAAATCTCACAACTCAACGGCCTTCGAACGAATCTGTACGGAGGTAGGAGAAGATCAACAATGACGATCAAAATCAATAGCCAAATATCATCGACTCAAAACGGTTCAAAATCTCAATTTCAAACCGGCGGCATAACGGCTATATTCTAATTAAACCGGAATCGCAGATAGCATCATAACAACGATATCAACTCAATAAAATTCCCAAAAAACAACAAAAGCTCAAACCCAACAAATCTAAAAATCCTCATTTTCGAAATTGCCTTCCAAAAATCATAACAAATCCGAACGACGCTCTATTTCAAAACCGACAGAGAAAAAATGATCAGACCTCTGCTTAGATCAACATACTCGAAACTCAATCGATTCTAACAACATCCAAAAAATAGAATGCATCTGATTGTAGAAAAACTTACGATAGAACGAAGCTCTTGCAGCCGTGATCGCTAATCTGCCTTCAGAATTAAATTCCAATGGACGGATTGAGCTCGGGGTGAAATCTGGAAGCTTGAGAAAGCTTGGAGTCGGCTCTAATGGAGGGAGACGGCTTGGAGGGGTAGGAAATGAAGAAAATAAGTCAATCCCAAGTATAAATATCTATTAAAGTCCAAAATTGCGTTTTAGTCCCTGAAATTTTCAAAATTTGCAAAATAGACCCTGATCAAAATCAAGTCGGCTCTTGAACTCTGGAATCTTCGATTATCTCAAATAAAGTAAATTAAGATAAAATCGGGGCATTACAATTCTCCCCCTCTTAGAAAAGATTTCGTTCCCGAAATCAAACACGGTTCCTGTAGTGACCTGTATCTGTAATTAGTGATTAATGAGTATATTAATCGTGTAATAATGTTGGATTAAGTAAAATGTAATTAAGGAAATTCCTAAAGGGTTAACGGAGTCCAGAAATGGATCCAGGACACTCAAAATAGCCGGGAAGGTCCCGAGGGTCCGGAGGGTTCGGAAGTTCCGAACCAAGTCTGGAGGTTTTGAACAAGATCGGAGGATCCAAAGTCAGGATCGGAGGCTACGATCGAGATTGGAAGCTCCGTCGGTGAGATCGGACGTTCCGATCGGGACCAGGGCACATGTCATCGCTGACATCAGCAAGGTGACGTCATGGCTGACGTAATATTGGGCGATCGGACGCTCCGAAGATTGGATCAGAGGTTTCGATCATGTTCGGACGTTCCGAACCGGGTTCGGAGGCTCCGAACTTCGTCTATAAATAGGGGGCCGAGATTTCATTTTCAAGTGCACCTTTCCCTCTCTTCTCTCTGATTCCTAAGCCTTCTAACTCAGATCTAGGGAGATCTAGGCATCCAATGAGGAATTCGGAAGTGGCATAGCGATCCAGGCATCGTAGCGGAGCTGTGGCCTAGTTTTGAGACAAATTGTCATCAGCGGGCTGACGACGGACGCAGGTATAGCTATGGTCTCCTTAAATTATTTAGGAGTATGCAATAGCTTAGTTAAGGCATTTAGAGCTTAAATAATGATGCATGGATATTTGCATTGTAGAGTTGATGATAGGCTGGGAACCTAGAGTGGGACTGCTAGGACTGCCTGTAGTAAGGTACGTAAGTACAGACTGAGATAGCCAGCAGGTTTTGCATGCTTATATGTGGCATTTGTGTGTCATATTATTATGCAGCATGTGCATATCATATTTTGCCTGTCCATCTTGTGAGATGAGCCATGTAGGGCCGCTCAGCCCTGTCTGGGCGGGTGATGTCTAGTGCCCAGTGACTGACGGGTCATGGGTGATTAGCATCTGGGGACACAGTCCACGTCATATAGGAATGAGCAGTGTACATAGGGTTTGCTCCCCGGGTTGTACCACTCATGTCCTATGCGCCATTACTGAGCAGTTGTATACAGTTATCCCAGATATGGATACCCTATCATTTGCATGCATCATATTTGTATGTTTTACCCAGTGCATTTGTATTGAGCTTAGAACTCACGTCCAGTCTTTTCTGTGTATCTGGACACCCCATTTGACGGGGCAGGTGTAGGTGCAGGATTGAGCACCAGGAGTTTGGAGTAGCCAGCGACCAGTGAAGACAGCAGGATTAGCTGTAGGTTTTACCTTTAGGCTATTTATTCGATTTGGTTGTATAAATCGAATTTGTTTAACCGGTTGTTCTTCCGGTCTGTTTATATTTAAGTCTTCTGCAAGCGATTTATTTAATTCATGTTTAATTATGCTCTTAACTCTGATTAGGCAGTGGATCCGGGTAGGGTCGCTACATTTTTGGTATCAAAGCGGCATGCAAAGAGACTTGGGATATAGTAATGAGACTTTTGGTTATCCTTATAGGATTGATGAGACCTTGGAAGAAGTGATGATGCGACAATTAGTTTGCCCAGAGACTATCATCATCGGCAGGATTTCTGAAGATTTGGCTTATGGGATACCAGCAAGTGCGGACAAGAGTGATGGATCGTGTCCGAGTTTTCAAGATTTCTACTCAGGTGGATCCTAGTTTTGGATCGAGTACCGCATGCCAGAGGCAGTGGCAGAGGATTGGATGGGACGCACTTGATGTTTGCATCTGTATCATCCGTACCATGATGACACTTGTGAGACCCCGTTTCTAATCTTCTATTCTCGAATAATTACACAAAATCAAACACGAAGAGCCGCGTAAAATCGAATCAAAAAAAATTTTTTTTTAAAGAGAGCCTCGCGCGCGCGCAGGCTACGCGAGCAGAGGCTAGCGGAAATGCTCGCGCCCGCGCGCGCGCGGACAAAAACTCCCAAGCCTCTCCAGGCTCCTCGCCCGCGCGCAGGCAAAATGGACAGAGAGGGAGGGAGAGCCTGGGAAATCAACAAAAGAAATTCTAAATATTCCAAGACTCAAATACAATACAAATCCACATTTAGAACATACAACGGGTTCTAAGCTCTGCCCAACAATTACAACCAAAAGTCGAGTTCTAGAATAGAGTTCAAAAGACTCAACAAAACTGATACAAGTTCAACGAACTCGACCCTACGACGCGGAGTCTCACTTCTATCAATCTCACCCCGAGCTAACCAAGACGACTCGGTCCAGCTCCTGATCCTCCTGTTGCCAAGTACACATACAAATAAAGACAACAGCCGGATAAACCGGTAAGAAATATAATTTCTAAGTAAAAGGGACAAATAAAGAAATTTCAAATAATATAACAATTCATGCTATATAAAACAACGAGTCAATTAATTCAAAAGGGCATATCAGCTATCAACTCGAAATGCATTAAAATGCAATGCATGACTTCAAAACTCGGGATTATCTAATCGGATAATCGAATATCAATCGGTACTCGGTTGGGATCCCAGGGTCAAGGTTTCACGAACAACTCACCGACACACCCATTCAGGGAGGATGTTGCTCAACTCAGACCCCTAGACTTCAGAGCAACTATAAGAAGCATTCTAGCAATTGGAAAAACTCGAAATCCAAAGCCACTTCAATATAGCTCCCTAAATCGTCTAAATTCAAAACGAATCGAATTTTCGGCTCAAGATGTATGCAAATGAAACTAAACTCATTCCATTTAAAATAAAATAATTCGAAAAGCATACGAGTATGTGATTTCTTTCGGGCACTCGAATTAATTCAAATTCGAGTTAATCGTCCCGTTCATTCAATCGTCATCTTTTTACCTTTCAAGTTCGTCGAGGATTCAATCTGAAAATAACAACGAACTCAAATAAATAATCAATCGAATCAAAACAATTGAAGCAAAGAAACTCAATCAATATCGAATCAAAACCAGTCGAGCCATCTCAAGAAGTTCAATACGATACCGTTCTTCAATTCTGAATCGATTCAACTCCCAAGTTCGATCCAAATCCAAAACTTCAATCCAAATCTGAAAATGAAGATTATACAGATTCGATGTCAATTCATCAACTCAAACAATTCCGGAAATCAAACCGAAACAAACAACTGATAATCCAAAACTCGATTTCGACGGCATAACGACTATAAACGGTCAAACCAAAAATCCTCAACATCATCAAACCATTCCAAACAACTCATATCATCTTCCAATCCATCAAAACACAACAAAATCCAACAAAATCCAAAGACCCATTTTCGAAATTAGGCTCCAAAAATCATATAAAATCCAAACTTTGTTCTTTTTCCGAACCGACTTCGAATACACGATCTATGCTAGCTCAAACACAACATACCCGAAAATTATCAAATTCTGACAACCCAACAAAATTCAAAGTTCGTGGATCGTAACAAAACTTACGTCAGAATGAAGCTCTCGTTGCGGTGATCGTGAATCTCAACTCGAATCTGAAATCTAACGGTCGGATCGAGCGAATCGGACGGAAGAAAAGATTGAAGAAGTCGCCTCTCATGGCTTCCGCTTCAGAACGTACGAAAATGGAGAGGGTGGAGAGGGAGAAGGAGATGAAGTGATGGTGAAGTGATGGGGAGGACCACTTGCAAGGATAATAATAATAATAAGTCCCATCTTGCATTTCGGTCCCTGAAAACCCAATTAAATCAATTCAATCTCGGCTCAATCAATCTCCCTTAATTCCAAAATAAATAATAATCAACTCTGCTAATCTTGAAATAATTAATTTCAGGGTCTTACAACACTACTCTGAAGATTCTCCACTAGTAGTTGGAGAGATTGTATAGTAACCCGCATTTCTGATTAGTGATTAAATGAGTAATTAATAATGTGATCATGTTTAGATTAAGTAAAACATGACTAAGTAAGTTCCTGTTGGGATAACGGACTTCAGAAATGGATTCAGAGCACTCGAACTAGTTGAATTGGTTCAGCAGGACCGAACGGTCCGATGAGGAGTTCGGATGATCCGAAGTGGATTGGAAGCTCCGTGCCAGGATCGGAGGCTCCGATCGAGATCGGAAGCTCCGTCGGCAAGATCGGAAGCTCCGATCGGACTCAGCGTACACATCATCGGTTATGTCAGCAAGGTGACATCATGGCTGACGTAATATCGGGCGATCGGAAGCTCCGAAGGGGCGATCGGAAGTTCCGATCGTGATCGGACGTTCCGAACTGGGTTCGGAGGTTCCGAACGTCGCCAATAAATATAGGGTTCGAGATGCTCATTTCTCACACCAATTTCCTCTCTTCTCTCTCGATTCCTAAGCCTTCTAACTCAGATCTAGGGAGATCTAGGCATCCTACGGGGAATCCGGAAGTGGCTTAGTGATCTAGACGTCGTCGCGGAGCTACGGCCTAGTTTTGAGGCTATCTTCAGCAAAGGGCTAACGACGGACGCATGTATAGCTTTGGCATCCTAAAAATATTTAGGAGTATGCAATAGCTTAGTTAAGGCTTTTATAGCTTAATTGTTGATGCATGGATATTTTCATTGTAGTAGCTAGTAGACTGGACTAGTAGGTTCGGAGTCTAGACCAGCAGAGCTAGGTTTAACCAGCAGTGTTAGAGGTACATAAGTACTGACCGAGATAGCCGGCATGATATATTTGCTTATATGTTGCATGAGTATGTGCTATATGTTTTATCATGTTTTAGCATGTTTTACCGCCTTAGCACATACATGATTTTACGTGTGACTGCATCCGGAGAGATGTGAGTCATTGACAGTCTCCATAGGGAACGATGATCTAATTTTGGACTCGAGTCAGGTATGACAGTTTCCATATGGGACTTGTATCCTGTTTTGGATTTGGGTCAGGATAAAGTTGGCTCAGCCCTGATATGGAATATACGAGTACCCCGCGGAGTAGCTCTCTAGCCGGTACTGTATATTCCCGGCGCCATGAGCAAGTGTTTTCACTTGAGTTTTAAATCATCTGTGTGCGCATATTTGTATTTATATCATTGCTTCGTATGGAGCGTTCTAGCTCTCGCCCCTGTGGTTGGGTATTTTGTACCTTGTGGCGGGGCAGGTTTGAGGCTGGACGGTCCAGGCGGCACTCAGCAGGATTGAGCTTTTGAGAGTGCGAGGTTGTAGAGGGTAGGGATTTATTTACCCTGAACCTTCGATTTGGTTGTATAACAGTATTTATACACTTGTGATAGCGTCGGTTGTATTCTGCCGATTGGATTTGTTGTATTTTAATTATCCGCTCTTTACGCTTTAAGCTTTTATTGCGTGCGCTTTTATTATAACTCTGATTAGGTAGTGGATCCGGGTTGGGTCACTACATTTTTGGTATCAGAGCGACGCATTGCACTGGGAATATCATAAAGCGGATTAAGTAATTATCTGTTCTTATGTAACAGATGGCAGATTACGACGAAAGTCACGGTAGCATAGACGGCGATCGTTGGGGCGATCCAGATGATCGTAGACGTTGGGGACAGCACGAGGAGCGCAGGCGAGTCAGCATGCGTAGGTTTAAGGAAGTTAGCTTGAAACCTTTGACCGGTGGTGAGTCAGCTGAAGAGGCGGAGGATTGGATGGAGAGGATGGAGCAGTGCTTCCAGGAGTTCCGTTGCACGGCTAAGGATAGGATGGAGATTCTTGCCTTTATGCTTGAGGGCAGAGCGAGGAAGTGGTGGAGATTTACATCCGCACCGTTCATAGCAGCTAGAGGTGCAGCTACTTGGGTTGAGTTCCGTACTGCCTATCAAAGATTTTATTTTCCTCCAGCTCTTCGTCAGGCGAAAGCCAGTGAGTTGTTGAGTTTGCAACAGGGGACGTTATTTTGAGATTTTGTACTTCTTTGTATCAAGTTTATACTTGTTCAGTTGTAATAAAGAACATTGGTTAGCTATTTATGTTTTCCTCTAAGACTTAAATTTCGAGGACGAAATTTCTTAAGTGGGGGAGAATGTAGTAACCCGCATTTCTGATTAGTGATTAAATGAGTAATTAATCACGTGATCATGTTTAGATTAAGTAAAACATGACTAAGTAAGTTCCTGTTGGGATAACGGACTTCAGAAATGGATTCAAAGCACTCGAACTAGTTGAATTGGTTCAGCAGGACCGGACGGTCCGATGAGGAGTTCGGACGATCCGAAGTGGATCGGAAGCTCCGTGCCAGGATCGGAGGCTCCGATCGAGATCGAAAGCTCCGTCGGCAAGATCGGAAGCTCCGATCGGACTCAGCGTACACATCATCGGTTACGTCAGCAAGGTGACGTCATGGCTGACGTAATATCGGGCGATCGGAAGCTCCGAAGGGGCGATCGGATGTTCCGATCGTGATCGGACGTTCCAAACTGGGTTCGGAGGTTCCGAACGTCGCCTATAAATATAGGGTTCGAGATGCTCATTTCTCACACCAATTTCCTCTCTTCTCTCTCGATTCCTAATCCTTCTAGCCCAGATCTAGGGAGATCTAGGCATCCTATGGGGAATCCGGAAGTGGCTTAGTGATCTAGACGTCGTCGCGGAGCTACGGCCTAGTTTTGAGGCTATCTTCAGCAAAGGGCTAACGACGGACGCAGGTATAGCTTTGGCATCCTAAAAATATTTAGGAGTATGCAATAGCTTAGTTAAGGCTTTTAGAGCTTAATTGTTGATGCATGGATATTTGCATTGTAGTAGCTAGTAGACTGGACTAGTAGGCTTGGAGTCTAGACCAGCAGAGCTAGGTTTGACTAGCAGTGTTAGAGGTACGTAAGTACTGACCGAGATAGCCGGCATGATATATTTTCTTATATGTTGCATGAGTATGTGCTATATTTTTTATCATGTTTTAGCATGTTTTACCGCCTTAGCACATACATGATTTTACGTGTGACTGCATCCGGAGAGATGTGAGTCATTGACAGTCTCCATAGGGAACGATGATCTCATTTTGGACTCGAGTCAGGTATGACAGTTTCCATATGGGACTTTTATCCTGTTTTGGATTCGGGTCAGGATGGGGTTGGCTCAGCCCTGATATGGAATATACGAGTACCCCGCGGAGTAGCTCTCTAGCCGGTGCTGTATATTCCCGGCGCCATGAGCAAGTGTTTTCACTTGAGTTTTAAATCATCTATGTGCGCATATTTGTATTTATATCATTGCTTCGTATTGAGCGTTCTAGCTCACGCCCCTGTGGTTGGGTATTGTGTACCTTGTGGCGGGGCAGGTTTGAGGCTGGATGGTTCAGGCGGCTCTCAGCAGGATTGAGCTTTGGAGAGTGCGAGGTTGTAGAGGGTAGGGATTTATTTACCCTGAACCTTTGATTTGTTTGTATAACAGTATTTATACACTTGTGATAGCGTCGGTTGTATTCTGCCGATTGGATTTGTTGTATTTTAATTATCCGCTCCTTACGCTTTAAGATTTATTGCGTGCGCTTTTACTATAACTCTGATTAGGTAGTGGATCCGGGTTGGTTCACTACAGATTGTCAGATAGACCTTTACCAGGGAATGCCTCGAGTGCCTAAGGCACGATAGGTTTCGACCGTAAGGCCATTAAACTCATGCAGAACATAGTTTTGCCAGTATGCTTGTACCGATGCGTTCGGTAGGCCCACGGGAAACTTCATGTTCAAAAACATGATATGAATACAAGAAGAACACTGATGATAGATCGTGAGCATAAGGAGCCGACTGACATGCACTGACGCAGAGCATAGCTGGTTAGCTATCACGAGCCATTTCTCCAGAGTTCTTCATAGGAGGACATGTAGAGAGACTTGGTCGGGAGTATGCTTGTATCGATGCGTGTGTCTATTAGAAGCTTCATGCTTAAGAAACAAAGACTAGTACGATGATTTAAATACTGTATTGATGTAGTTGTAAACAGTATTTCAGTTGTAATGAATCATCATACTTTGGTTGTATCATTTCAAGTTCGATTGTATATTTCATTGTATTTTGAATACTGTATGTATTACATGAGATTGTAATAAAGAGAATTGTACATAACTTGAAATAAGTGATACATGTTTTATTTATCTAGCAATTCGTGGATGATTGCATGATTGTGCGGAAGTTTGGATTGGGTTTAGTTGATTAGCGTTCAACTATTGCAGCTCATGGGATTTGAGTGGGCCGACTGTGACAGTGTGACTTGCGGTTAGTCTAGGCGTTTTCCTAGGATTGACCTAATTAGTCAGTGGACTATGTTAGTGCCAGCGATGAGTGGATGCATTAAGGGCATTGTTCGGTTTAGAACGTTGAACTTTGTTCTAGGTTGTTTCCTTAGAAAAGGCTGTCTGACCTTCGTTAGGTTGAGACTTGTGATGATGGGTTTTCATCGGGATACCAGGTCCAGTATATGCCGAGAGTTGTGGACTATGACCATGATTAAGATATGATGGAGCGCGACCCTATGCCAGTGTTACTCTGGGAGTCCTTGTACTTCAGAGGGTACCTGGGAGCCTTTGTGCTTCAGGATTGGCGGTGGGAAGACTACTCAGTCTAGGGATTTGGTAGCAGTCACGATAGGGTGTGACCTTGGATTAAGATATCAGGTTTGATATCGATTGTTCGATATCTTCTGGTGTGCCAGAGATATAGTTTGAGTATGCTGCTGTAGGAACCAGTCATGTAGGGATTTTCTTGACAAGTGTGTACTCTGAGCAGATAGATTTTAACCTTTGGGTTACTGCTAGATGTGTGGATCTAGTAGGTGGACGGATTTCTACCAGCGATGACTAGGGGTTGTCATCAGAGTTGTGGTTAGAATTTCCTTGTGATAGGAATTATCCAAGATATTGGATGGAATGTTGTTTTAAGACTTAGACTCGAATACGAGGACTACTCCATGATGATTGACTTCATCTGTGATAGATTATGTCAGACGCTAAGGATTGTACAGAGCTATCTGAGATATCAGGGAAGCGTGGCCTATACCCGTGAAGCCTTGGTGGTTGTCCAGGTGGGTTAACATGGTAAGCTACATTAGTCTTAAATTGTTGCACAATCTTAAGCGAGGGATATAATTAGGAGAGTGTTCGAAGATTGTAAGAATCTTGGAGATTCGTTAGTTATGATTCTGAATTTGACGAATTGTGATATTCATCCTGGATGAACGAAGCAAGGATAGTTAGTGCAGTGTTTACGCTATGTACTGTCTGATATTTTCAGAGATTGAGCGTAGGATTTTCCATGGGATGGAATGGGCTTAGTTTATCTTGATGTTTGCCTTGGGTGAAAAATACAACGATTAGTAGTGCTAAGGTGGCACGGGATCTGTGCTAGTGACTACTAGTGGTTATTGGCTAACTCTGTTAGAGTTAGAATGATTAAGTTCAGAATACGAAGCAGCATTTAGTAGTGCTGAAAAGGCGCAGTACTTGTGCCAAGTAAACTACTTATGTACTGTGATCTGACACTGTTTGGAAATGGTTATTTGTGGCAGCTGAGTCATGGTTATTGACCGAGCCATGTAGGTTGGATGATCAGTGGTGGTTTGATCTGATAAGTTCGAGCTTAAGTAGATTGACGAGTTCAATTGGTTGAGCCAATCAGGTTTGATAAGGATGTAGCAATTAAGAAATACTTGGGATAGTATTTTGTCGAGTAGTGCTTATGGGATGAGTAGTACTGGATACCATCTCAGAGAATTTGACAATTCGGATGATTTAGGGTCTCTAGGTTTCCAGGTACTAATCTACCGAAAGATTATGATTGACTTGTATGGTCGAGTTAGATGTTAACTTGACAGGAGGAACAAGCGAAGGAATTGGTAACTCCCCGGATAGTGCTTTTGTGATGATGTCTTAGTATACCGTTGGGTTGAGATCCAACGAGGAATGTGTACTTGTATGGACATCAGTTGTTTGATTGTGAGGTGTGACATTTGCTGAGACCTAGTTCTTGAGATCCGTCAGGGTGTGTCACAAATTTTCATCGTGTGGTGCTTAAGATCATTGGAATGATCTAGGTAGTCGTAGATCGACTTAGTAGCCAACAAGATTATTGGGGGAATTGAAGATTTCGCAAGATAGCGATGAAGCAACTTTGTTCTTTCCAGTCGACAAGCCACATCAGTGCGGACCATTCGTCAAGGATATTGTGCTTTAGCAATGGACGATATTCGGATGTGCGTCGGGGGGCATGTTACTTCGAGCACAAGTATTTCCCAGGATTGACTAGGGAATCGACGAATTAGATCGTTCAGTGCTGAGACTGATGCGTTCGGCAAGGGAGCGATTTGACTATTGAGAATCCGTTGGGATTTAGTTCTAGGATCAGTATGTTCAACCTTGGGAGGTTGGTATGAGCTGATGGTATTATCAGAGACTCTGAGTTGAGTTATACCGGGTGCAATGACTGTTGAGTTTCGAGATGGAATAGGAAGCATTTCCATATGTCTGTGCACTGTGGAATGTCCCAGTCGAGCATATTGGTGGGAGCTTTCCTTAGTTTTGATGAGCGTACAGTGATTGCGAGAATGTATAACTATCAGGAGGATGTCCATCGATCAAATTCATGAGGTGAATAACCTATGATCGAGATGATGTAGATCATCAAAGGCGTGATGACTTCCATTGCAATGTATGCGTGATTTCGCAGGCCAATGGCTAGGAGGTGACGTAGCGTCATGAATTGCAAGTGATGATAGTTATCATCAGGGCACAGTGTTGAGGTTATACTAAGAAACGTGAACAGAAGAATGTACTAGACATGATGGTTTAAGTTTCCAGTATTCCT
Source organism: Henckelia pumila (assembly GCF_033568475.1). NCBI lineage: Eukaryota > Viridiplantae > Streptophyta > Magnoliopsida > Lamiales > Gesneriaceae > Henckelia > Henckelia pumila. The sequence continues at coordinate 1,581,748 of NW_027331813.1, forward strand.
TGGGAAGCCGGTTGTGCTTCAGGGAGAGTGGGGAGGGTAACCAGTCTAGGGAACATTGCGAGCAGTTACATTGAAGTATAGACTTGAGTCAACTGGATTATCTTAAAGCGAGATTCATGTTAGAATGTGTCAGCACAATGTTGGGATTAGTGTTTTCTTGACTAGAGGTGTTGAACACCGAGAAATTTTGAAACCATTAGATGGTTAGATTCGATAAGTAATTCGACGAATGTCGTAAACCAGTCAGTTCATGACTTGGTCTTCGTGTTGGAAAACGCGGCTCTCAGATCAATCACGATTGATACCCGGTGCAGCGGAAGTTTAAAAATTTTATCATGGAACAATTCCATGGTGTGGGTATCAATCGTTCAACGATTAAATTATTGTGTGTGTAAAATTCAAATAACAATTAATTAAATTTTACCTTCGATCTCGAAGCGAGATTAATGGACACCACACAGATTTCTCTGCGCTTCTTGTATCTCCCAGGAACTGATGAACTCCTTCAATCAGGTCCACGAATAAGGTTTAAATCCCTCTGACATATTGCACTAGAAAATCTGTCAGAAGTTTTCTGCGAAGAGATTAAACGAATCTGATTCGTTATTCCTGACTGCGATTCAAAATCACAGACCGAAATTTTCTCGGGCAGAGCAGGAGGGGGACGGCCGAAAATTCTTTGAGAGAGCTAGGGTTCGATTTTTTTTTCTCTCAGAATAATGAGCTGTTGTGTTTTTTTAATTTCTGTACTGCAATAACTTATTTATAATGCAGGCCACTAACAGCTTAGGGCCCATTAGTCATAAGTTGAGGCCCGACAAGCAAAGCCCACACGTTCAGAAATTAATATAAAATTCATCGTGACTCCAATTGATAAACCGATTTTACCAATGTGCACAGAAACCATTTCTGCACATTTTATAGTCAAGATAAATTTTCCTGAATCCGAATTCAGTGGTTTCCAAAAATGTCCATCCCTATGTCATTTTAGGAAATCCTACTCCCTTACTCTTATTTAAGAAGTCCAACTTCTTTATTCATTAAATTTAACTCTTTAAATTTAACTATCTCAACGGGGATTAAAAACTCCATTACACTGTGTGACCCTCAATGGTTCAGGGATACAGCTAGCCGTGGCTCACAACTCCTTGTGACTCGGAACAACGATTTCCGACTTGCCCAACGAATCATGGTAAAGCGCCTAGCAACATCGCCCCATGATTCCCTAGGTATCACTGATAGTGCCTACAAGAACCAGTAGATTTTGGTTAGCGTACAGTACGGTCCCTTCATCCATATATCCCGATCGAATCAACAACCATTGGTATATCGAGAGTCGCTCAAGATTCGATAACTATACAATACATCTTGAAGATCCAATTAGTGACATCGCATGTGCTACTAAGAAACCATTTCTTAAATCACATCAAGTACTCTGGCCAGAGATTTGTCACACTAATATCTCCTCAGATCGCATAGGATATCCACACTCGCAAGTATGTGGTGAATCCTTGACAACAATGCATCGACTCCTATATGTGTTGTAACTGTACCCAATCCCGACACCTGATGACCCCCATAGAGTCGGTAAACGAGTCAAAGCACAGTACTAGCATATAGAGTCTCCATGATGTTTCAAGTAGTAAGGACTAATGGTGTACAACCAAAACCGCGGACTTTATCCACTCGATAAGTGATAACCACTTGGAAAGTCCGGATAGGGTAGTTCGATTATTCATCCTATGAATATCCATTTGCATGCTTCGAACATCTCCATGTTCCTTACCAATGAAACGTGGTACTCCGCATCGCAAATGCTAGTCTCAAACTCGAGCGATCCTTATCCTTATTCTCGGACGGCTCAATCGTCTAGGAACAGTTTAGAATATACAGTGACTATAAGATGTATTTCATGATAGACATCCCCATGTTCTACCACATCTTACATACACTATAGTATATTCAAGGTCTTTATCAAAACAACAATAGTATATCACAATATAACAATATGAAGAAAGATAAAGTCATTGCCATTAATAAAAGTGTAAATTGTATTAAACAAAAGATCGTTTGTACAAAGAGTCATCAAAGCCCATAGCCACAAGTTGGCTCACTGGGCACCCACTCTTTCACTTCGTTAGTCTAAAATTACTTTGGGACGATGATATTGATCAAGCGGGTATCGTATCCTTCGTGGTCAGGAAGATCGTGGTCCGAGTGAAAGATGTATCAGTGTTACGATATGCTAGCGCTAGGGAAGTTCGACTGTCGACCAGTAGCGCAGTAATCTTCAGTGAAAGAATATTAATGCGGTTAAGCATTAATGGAGCTTATAGGGAATTCGACGAGAGTCTGAGTGTGTCGGAAGCTATTTCGACCAGACACTCAAGTAGTGGTCTATCTTACGTTCTCGAGGTATTACCTTAGATTTCGAGGACGAAATCTTTTAAGGGAGGGAGAATATAGTGAACCGTATCCGTAATTAGCGATTAATGAGTATATTAATCGTGTAATAATGTTGGATTAAGTAAAACATAATTAGGAAAATTCGTAAAGGGTTAACGGAGTCCAAAAATAGATCCAGGACACTCAAAATAGCCGGGAAGGTCCCGAGGGTCCGGAGGGTTCGGAAGCACCGAACCAAGTCAGGAGGTTCCAAACAGGATCGGAGGATCCGAAGTCAGGATCGGAGGCTCCGATCGAGATCGGAAGCTCCGTCGGTGAGATCGGACGTTCCGATCGGGACCAGGGCACGTGTCATCACTGATGTCAGCAAGGTGACATCATGGCTGACGTAATATTGGGCGATCGGACGCTCCGAAGATGGGATCGGAGGTTCCGATCGTGTTCGGACGTTCCGAACCGGGTTCGGAGGCTCCGAACTTCGTCTATAAATAGGGGGCCGAGATTTCATTTTCAAGTGCACCTTTCCCTCTCTTCTCTCTGATTCCTAAGCCTTCTAACTCAGATCTAGGGAGATCTAGGCATCCAATGAGAAATTTGGAAGTGGCATAGCGATTCAGGCATCTTAGCGGAGCTGTGGCCTAGTTTTGAGACAAATTGTCATTAGCGGGCTGACGACGGACGCAGGTATAGCTATGGTCTCCTTAAATTATTTAGGAGTATGCAATAGCTTAGTTAAGGCCTTTAGAGCTTAAATAATGATGCATGGATATTTGCATTGTAGAGTTGATGATAGGCTGGGAAACTAGAGTGGGACTGCTAGGACTGCCTGTAGTAAGGTACGTAAGTACAGACTGAGATAGCCAGCAGGTTTTGCATGCTTATATGTTGCATTTGTGTGTCATATTATTATGCAGCATGTGCATATCATATTGTGTCTGTCCATCTTGTGAGATGAGCCATGTAGGGCCGCTCATCCCTGTCTGGGCGGGTGATGTCTAGTGCCCAGTGACTGACGGGTCATGGGTGATTAGCATCTGGGGACACAGTCCACGTCCTATAGGAATGAGCAGTGTACATAGGGTTTGCTCCCCGGGTTGTACCACTCATGTCCTAGGTGCCATTACTGAGCAGTTGTATACAGTTATCCCAGATATGGATACCCTATCATTTGCATGCATCATATTTGTATGTTTTACCCAGTGCTTTCGTATTGAGCTTAGAGCTCACGTCCAGTCTTTTCTGTGTATCTGGAAACCTCATTCGACGGGGCAGGTGTAGGTACAGGATTGAGCACCAGGAGTTTGGAGTAGCAAGCGACCAGTGAAGACAGCAGGATTAGCTGTTGGTTTTTCCTTTAGGCTATTTATTCGATTTGGTTGTATAAATCGAATTTGTTTAACCGGTTGTTCTGCCGGTCTGTTTTTATTTAATTCTTTCGCAGGCGATTTATATAATGCATGTTTAATTATGCTCTTAACTCTGATTAGGTAGTGGATCCGGGTAGGGTCGCTATAGTTCCAACGTGAACTGTGTCTCTCAAATTACTCCTTCAAGTCCGTCAATCGTAAGTCGACTCATTCTCGTTAGAAAATTATTCTATGCTCAGTCACAATCGAATCATCTCTGGTTCCAACTTAAGGCATAACATCTAAAGTTTGACTCGTCTGACCTGGTTGTCCGTCGTTCTGAGGATATCGAAATGGAAAAAGTTTTAACCAGACAACAAAACCACATCGAAAACTATGCCTAAAGAACGAGTGCATCGAGGATCTCTATCTTAACTGATAGACTTCAGCCAAAACATACTATCTAACAAAGTTTCTGACAGAAATCTAACATCTGATCATGTCTAAGAATCACTCTGTAGGGAAAACACGGCAAATCCATCAAAAAAATAGATAGTAGATAAAATAAGATCAGCTCAAAACATCAGTTGTTGCATACAATTCCTCAAATAAAGATTCGCAGTCAGAAATATCATACAATCTAATCCTCTTATCTGCCTCCAGATCAGTGCAGTCTACGAAAACAAATATTCCAACTCTTAAGATTAGAAAATATCACATAAATCTCCTCATAAGACAATAGATAACAGATATTCTAATCAATAAGATCGCTGCGAGCTCAAAGTCCAGATTCAGACATTGAGTCTCGAGCGTCTTCCGTTGTCTCGATGTCTAGACTAGAGCACGATTCATCTGAATAATAATACATCCCAAGATCTCGATAAGAAGAATACCAAATACTGAAAGATCATCAGCATCTAAATCAGTATACCGGAGCGCTGGTCGACAAAAATTCCATCACCAAATCATAAAATCGAGGAAGACAACTCGATCCAAACAAAATTCAGACATCGAAGAATAACATACAATTGTTCGGCACAAAATCTTCTATAAAATCCTCAAAAGCTTTGAAAGATCAGTACAATTCTTATTCCAAACAGATAAGAAATCATCGATAAGAATTCCTAGCTTCCACTAAAACTTCTGAAAGATCCGGTTAATGGAAAGATTAACAACACTAATTGAGTGTTCGTCAATTCAAACGACTCAACCAAAGTTAAGGAGCACGATAAACACTAAACAAATTCTTCAATAAGAAGGCAAGAGACTCGCCAGTATTTATCATTCAATTAGAGTAGGAAACCAAAGTCGAATGTTACCTGATCTTTAAATATCGGGTGCAGCCTGAGCCTACGGATCCTCAGACAGAGCAAAAACTCGTGCCTGCTATAAGGCCCGAAAATATTAAGTTCTTAATTACGAGATTTAATATTCAAATTCCGAATAAGAGAGAAAATATGAATTTAAGAATTTATGGAAATTAGAAATTTCAATTTCGGGTCAGAAATATTTAATTCGAGGATTTTCGGATTTTAAGATTTTAATATCCGGAATTCTTAAATTAAAAAATTAAAAATATTTGAATTGATATTTATGAAATTTAAGATGTGAATTCCAAGATGATAAATATCAAATATTGAATTTGAGAATGAAATCCGAGCAAGGGCCCATTTGCAAATATTGAGTAGTTCAAGGACTAAAATGCGATAAGGTCCGAAATAATTTAATTTTAATCTGAGAATATTTAATTTGAGAATATTTAGAGTTTAGAATTAAATTCTAATATTCTTAAATTATTTAGGATTGAAATTGAATTAAAAGATTGGCCGAGGACCAAATTGCAATTATTGAAGAATTCAGGGACTAAACTACAAATAGGCCAATATATATCTAATTTTCACTCTTTTCAGCAGAATTCACGTGGAATTGGCAGTAGCTAAGGCCGAGAGGTCTGAAACAAAATTCCAAGCCATTTTTGTCCCTTTAAACTCCAATATCTTTTTATCCGCCCGGTAGAATTTCCGATTGAACATATATTTGCGATCACAGCTTCGAGTGCTATGTTTTGACGTAAGTTTTATGAAGTTCTACCATGTTTGAATTTTACAATGTTGTAAGAATTAAGATTCGATTGTATAAACGTGTTCTAGCATGTACGACGATAGCATATCTAAGATGGATCGAGAAAAGATCGTCGTTTGGACATGTTTTGGAATTTTAAAAGAATTTTCGAAATTCTGAATTTATGAGGCTGATCATTTCGAGATTATGCTATTGAATTGGTGATGATATTGAGTTTAAATGATTAACAAGATGATGTTTATGCTTTTGGAATTTCCGGTTTTTATACCGTTACGCCGTCGGTTCAAGATTTTGAATTGATATGTATTCTAAAGGTCTAGAGCTCATATTCAAGTTTATTATGGATGAATTGACTATGTGATTATGTTGAGAATGAAGATATAATGATATTTGAATCGAAAGATTTATCGGACTTGAATAGTTGCAACGTTGGTTTGAATTCTGATTGTATTAGCAAGATTTGAACTGTATAAGCTCTAAAGAATCATCGATTCAGATTGGAAATTGATGTTTAGATATGTTATAATCTATTTCAGATTTGAATTGAAGATTATCGAAGTCGAATCGACGAGTTCGAGTTCGAATGACTTGAAGTGTTGAAGTTGAAGCAAGACTACCTTCAAGTAGCACTGATTGAAATGAGCAGAATTGTATGACCGATTTGGCTAGTTTTGAGATGATCAGCATTGGCAACAGATTCAAGATATTTGAATCGCGATGAAAGGTATGAATCGACATTATTCCTGCCAGGTAGAACAACTCGAGAACGTGGTGGTTTTCGAGTTATCCTTAAATCACATACTTAGTGGTTTAAGTGCTCTTATGTGATTTACTTGCTTTTGTTGCTATGAATATTGACTTATGTGTTCAAGATGTTTATCAGTATTTATTTGATTAATGCATACAGATTATGTTGCATTAATCTTGAACCCTACCTTGAATAGCACAGAGGGCAGAATGGCCTAGAGTGCATATGACGTTTGGAGGGCTGTAGTTGAGTGGCACGGAATGTAGACTTACTTCCAGAGCCAGAAGACTCACTATAGTTGCACCAAAGTCAGGGGAAATGAAGTAGTCAACTTCACCTCGATTGGGTGAGTAGGTGTTTGTTGAAGATTTTATTCCCCGGGATCCCAAGAACTAAGCTTATTGGTATCAGATTTGATAGCCTTTTCCTTGGCACATGCATTGCATTTATGCATTAACCTAGAGTTTTCTATGGTTTAGATTATGCATTTATAAATGCTAGCATGTGGTGATACACTATTCTAGATATGAATGTGTGCTATTGCTTTAGATGAATCATTATGTGTTAAGAGTTTAAGCGTCGATGATGATTCTATGATCTACATGTTATTACATGTTTTATGGTTTTAGAGTTTTATAGCATATAGATTCCATATGCTTTCATGATGTATATGCATTTCTTTCATACTGAGATTTATTCTCACCGGAGTTATCCGGTTGTTGCTTTGTTTGTATGTGTGCATTGCATCAGGTTGGGGCATGATCAAGCTAGAGTTGTCTTGGATAGCTTGAGAAGAGAGATAGCATGTGGTGATTCGGGTTTTAAGCAGATGACATGTATTTATGATTTGGTAAACATGTTAGAAAGCAAGAACCTTTGTATAGGTTGTTTTTGCCAAGTATTAATTTATACTTGAGAGTTCATGTATTCTAGATCACTTGCTATTAGTTTGAATGCATGTAAAGTATCTAGCAAGTTTAGAAGTTTATATGTAGTGTGTATGAGTTTTGGAATCACATTGTACAACAAAGATTCATTTTATTTTTCTGGACAGGGTGTCCGCTCGATCGGGTGAACTCCACCGATCGAGCGCGGCCTGTGATTTCCAAAGCAGAGAAATGAGTTTTTGGGCTCGCTCGATCGGGTGATTTCCACCGATCGAGCGAGGCCAAAATTTTTGCAGACCCGAGAGCTTAGAATTTTATCTCGCTCGATCGGCTGAATTTGCCTGATCGAGCGAGGTGCTGAGTTTTAAATTAAAAAAAAAAATTTAGCTCTTGGTTTGAATATTCTTTTCTTGTTCGATTAATTGTCTATTAATCGTTAATTTTCCTAAAATGAGATTAGCAACCCGGGTCCCCACAATAGGTGGTATCAGAGCGTAAAGTCTTGGAATAAGATAGAAGTTGAGCGGGGTAGATTGAGTCGCATGCAATTATAGTATTGCATGATTATGCTTTACTTGATTTACAGAATTGTATGCGACGATGATTGTTTGATTGAACACTGCTTGCTTTATCGATATACGAATTACATGCTTATATGCTGATATGTATGCATGATTTCTTGAATTCATTAGAATAAATGAATTCGTTGCAAGCATGTATTATGTGAAAAACATGAGAATTTGCAAGAATGTGTTCTATTCAGAAGCATGAGATTATATGCATATTATACTTAAATTGTATGTTATAATCTCTGCCATATCGATTTCTTCTGTTATCGAATAAGACAGCTTATGCAGATAGCATGAGAACCTCAGACAGAACAGAACCTCAGATAGAACAGAACCGTGTTGAGGTAAGGTTTTGAACCGATTGTACTGAGGAGTATGTTAGTTGAACAACTCCAAAGCTATGAATCATCAACTCAGAAAGATACAGAATATGCTATGTCTAGAAAGGAGTTGATTTGAAGAGCTGGATCAGTTGTTCTAGAGAAGAATATTCAGATGAGCATAGAATCAGCTTGATTTTATATCAACTCCAGGACTTAGCAAGAAGTTGGTGAAGTTGCCAGAAGAAGTACTGAAATTGTTTGGCAGGTAAGTAAACAAAATTGTTTCTTTCCGTATATGCTAAAGAATATAGAACATAAGACTTTGCAGAATAGAAGCATAAGTTGATTTCAAGCCAGTAATAGAAGAACGAAATCATGAACTGGTCGTACGAGGCAGAGTTGAATTTTTATTCATGCCTCTGTAATTGTGGAAACACTATGATCATCACCTCCACTACAACTTCCATAGCAGTATAGCTATGAAGCAAGAGATAGTGGCAACAACAGCAAATATTAAAAGGCTCAAGTTGTATCAGATAAGAATATTACAGGTAAGTGAGTTAATTCTAGTAACCGCTTATATATTGATTGCATAGTATACAGTCATAGATTAGTGATTTGTTATGCTATAATTCGTATCTGATGAGCCTTTATTCAATATATTTGCTGAGATTTTGCCTTTGAGTATAAGAAATGCATTTGAATGATTAGACAGAGAAGATGAAATGCAGACTTGAGAAAATAAGATTGAATATGCATTATAGATATTAATGCAATAACTGAGTATCAGATAAGAATTGATTGATTCTGTGCAGTGATTAAGTTAGATCAGCAATAGCAATGAGTAGAGATCTATTTGATATGAGTTGCAGAAATAAATTTCTATTATGTCGGTGCTGTTTATATCACGATGATCGTGGAAGAATGTCAGTAGAAGTCTAGTCGATATATTGAACTAGTACAGAATTAACATAGAATTGACAGATATGTCAATGGTTAGAATGTACAGAAATAGTTCAATGACATATATCGATTTTTCTATGACATTAATGCAGTTCTATATAGAGTGGTGTCTAGTACAATGGTATTATGACAACTTGTATAGAAGAGCATTACGTGAACTGAAGAACTTCAGAAACAGCTAGCAGATTGCGTAGAAAAGAGTTATGTAGTACAAAAATGATGATTAATTCTATGACAATGAGTTAAGTCGAAAAGATTATATTCGACTATTGTCAGCTAAGAATTAATAAATGAACTCATATCAATAGAGAATAAGAAAAATCAGTTACAGTTGAGCTTTCTCTTCAATTTTGCTGAAGCTATTACATCATAGAAATCATGAGTCTTAAATCTTTTGCTATCGATTCTAAGGTTTTTGTATTCGACCTCGATCGATTTTGAGTGACTCTTATTCCTTTTCTAGAGTCTGATTTGTTTCATTCTTCCTGAATTTTATGATGCAAGTGATATGGTATCACTTAGCAGATTTTATCATTCAGAATATGTAATTTTGGATGATTTGATTTGAGAAAGTTCCTTTGAGCTGAGATTTGAGAATTTTGATTATTTGATGTATTTATTCAGTGTATCTTAAATTATTTGGCTCGTAACGGATAGAAATTCAGATTCAGAATACTAGCAAGATTTCTGGGTTTTAGCTAATTGCTGGATTTATTGGGTACAGATCTGTACTTGTTGAATGTTTATGCTTGGCAGATACTTAAACAATCAAAATTGTTGTGATCCAAGCTAAATTTGAATTAGTTTGGACAGATAAAAGCAACAGATTGATTGAGAATGCTAGATTAAGATAAGAGATTAGACAGCAGAGCAGAACATATGAATTTTGCGGTGAATAATTGTTTGATTATGCCAGATATTCTAGATATGGAATATCAGATTCTGAAAGAGGCATATGACAACAGATTTAATATCCATTCAGTTGTCTAAACATGTATGACTTACACATAGTCAGTACTTGGAAATCAGTATTGGTGAAAGAATTTAAAGCAGATACGACAGAATTAACATTACCAATACTAAAATTCCAGTAAAAGAAGCAGAAAAGAAGAACGCAAATGGGTTATGTAACAGATTAGTTACATAAGAGTTGAAAACAGATCAACTTTGTGAACGACTTTAGTTTGAATCTACTCGAATCGTCATGATTTTGCGATTTAGAGTGTAGTAGATTTCGACAAATTTATGAATATGTCGTATTAGATATGATACAAACATAAAAAGATACTGGTTATGCATTTAGCAAGATGATCAGATTACAGGAATTCTTGATATCTAGTGTCGAGATAGAGAATTTAGATTTGTTTTCTAGATTGTGCCATTGATTGTCAGATGTTCTGAGTGTTTGGTTGTATGAGATTTCATTATACCATCCTCTGATTAGTGGATTATCAGATGTGATTATCCAGATTTCCGAGGATATTCTCAGAACGATAGTACTAGATTCGGTACTAATTGATTGATTATTTGCCACTTGATTACTATGATTCCTGTGACAACTATTTTATAGATATAAAGACAGTATTTTGATGATTGATTGATCAGAAACATAGAATTGTCTTTATATTGAAAAAAAATTTCAGAAATATCAGCTATCAGACCAGCTATGAGTCACGAAATGATAGCGAATGTGAAGATGGATTTGAACAGAATAAGAACAGAACAACATAGACAGAATGAACAAATGAGTAACAGATAGAAATGTGAAGCCTGAACAGAATGATCAGTTAAGAATTTTTTTTCCGAGCATCATTATGTTGGAACACGCATTCTCTGATCACACGGATGCGATACCCGGAGCAGTGGAAGTTTATTTTGAGATTAAAATCTCCAGAAGCGTTCATAAAATTTTATTTATTTATTTATTTTTTTTCGATATGGAACGATTCCATATCGTGGGTATCAAATCCTAACGATTAAAATTGTTGCAAGTAAAATTAAATCACAATTAAATTTTACCTCTTCAAGCAAAGGCTTGATTATGGACTCCAACAGAATTTAATCTGCTCTTCTTGTAAATCCCGGGAACCGATGACTATCACGATCAACCTCTGGAATTAAATCCACGAACAGAAAACTTAAACCCTCTGATTGATTGCACTAGAAATAAATCAGATGTTTATCGATGAGATTAAACAGATTTGATCTGTCAATTCAGAATGTAATTTTTCACAAAAATCACAGACTGAATTATCTCAAAAAGGAGTAGAGGATTTCAAAAATCCCCTTAGAATATTTAGTGTGTAATTCGAAAATTGCAAGAGGAATTATGTATAATTTTCGAACACTACACATGTATTTATAGATAATTTTTAGACTAGATTAAGTTATAATTGTATTAGGACACTAACTTCTTAGGGCCCACAATCCATAACTTAAGCCCAACAAGCCAAACCCGTTATTATAAAAATTAATATAAAATTCATCATGACTCCAATTGATAAAACGATTTCACCAATGTACACAGAAACCATTTCTGCACCTTTTAAAGTCAAGATAATTTTTCTGAATCCGAATTCAGTGATTTCCAAAAATGTCCATCCCTATGTCATTTTATAAAATTCCACTCCCTTTAGTTAAGAAGTCCAACTTCTCTTTCATTAAATTTAACTCTTTAAATTTAACTATCTCAACGGGGTTTAGTAATCCATTACTTGTGTGACCCTCAATGGTTCAGGGATACAGCTAGCCATGGGCTCACAACTCCTTGTGACTCGAAACAATGATTTCCGAATTTCCCAACGAATCATGGTAAGAGCGTCTAGCAACATCGCCCCATGATTCCCTAGGTATCACTGATAGTTCCTGCAAGAACCAGTAGGTTTTAGTTAGCGTACAGTATGGTCCCTTCATCCATATATCCCGATCGAATCAACAACCATTGGTACATCGAGAGTCGTTCGAGATTCGATAACTATGCATTACATCTTGGAGATCAAATAGTGACATCGCATGTGTTACTAGGAAAACCGAGTAACCTAAAACATATCATGTACTCTGGCCAGAGATTCGTCACACTAATATCTCCCCAGATCGTATAGGATATCCACACTTGCAAGTATGTGGTGAATCCTTGACAACAAAGCATCGACTCCTATATGTGTCGTAACTATACCCAATCCCGACACCTGATGACCCCAATAGAGTCGGTAAACGAGTCAAAGTACAGTACTAGCATATAGAGTCTCAATGATGTTTCAAGTAGTAAGAACTAATGGTGTACAACCAAAACCGCGGACTTTATCCACTCGATAAGTGATAACCACTTGGAAAGTCCGAATAGGGTAGTTCGATCATTCATCATATGAATATCCATTTGCATGCTTTGAACATCTCCATGTCCATTACCAATGAAACATGGTACTTGGCATCACAAATCCTAGTCTCAATCTCTAGCGATCCTTATCCTCATTAGCGGACGACTCAATTGACTAGGAACTGTTTAGAATATACAGTGACTATAAGATGTGTTTCATAATAGTGATCTCTCTTTATTCACTATCTCATCTTACTTACACTATAGTATATTCAAGGTATTTATCAAAACAACAATAGTATATCACAATATAACAATATGAAGAAAGACAAAGAAAATTCCATTAATGAATGTAAATTATATTAAACAAAGATTTTTTATACATAGAGTCATAAAAGCCCTTAGCCACAAGTTGGCTAACTGGGCACCTACTCTTTCACATTAGGTTCAGAAAGAAATTTCAGAATTGATTCCGATGAGTAATTGATCTAGCTTATTGATTAATACTCGAATTGTCAGATAGATGAATTGTTATCCATATGCATTGGCTGAAGAATATCAGCTAGAATATGTATGTGCATTCAATTCAGATACAACAGAAGTCGATAAGATTATAAGCAAGACAGACTAACTAATGTAGAGTTAGATCACGAGAAAGAGAAACTTAGATATAAGTTGACTCAGTGATTATATGTATTGCCAAAGCAATCAGAAAGAAGATTAAGATACGATAGAAGAGAAGATATCAGAATAGATATCGAAAGCTCAGAGAATTGAAGTCAGTATTACTTCAGTCAGCTATACAGCTTACGAGAATCAGCAGTCAGATCGAATGCGATTTCGAGGACGAAATCATTCCTCAGAGGGGAGGAATTGTAAGGCCCGAAAATATTAAGTTCTTAATTACGGGATTTAAGATTTAAATTCCGAATAAGAGAGAAAATATGAATTTATGAATTTATGAAAATTAGAAATTTCAATTTCGGGTCAGAAATATTTAATTTGAGGATTTTTGGATTTTAAGATTTTAATATCCGGAATTCTTAAATTAAAAGATTAAAAATATTTGAATTGATATTTATGAAATTTAAGATTTGAATTCCAAGATGATAAATATCAAAGATTGAATTTTAGGATGAAATCCGAGCAAGGGCCCATTTGCAAATATTGATTAGTTCAAGGACTAAAATGCGATAAGGTCCGAAATGATTTAATTTTAATTCGAGAATATTTAATTTGAGAATATTTAGAATTTAGAATTAAATTCTAATATTTTTAAATTATTTAGGATTGAAATTGAATTAAAAGATTGGCTGAGGACCAAATTACAATTATTGAAGAATTCAGGGACTAAACTACAAATAGGCCAATATATATCTAATTTTCACTCTTTTCAGCAGAATTCACGTGGAATTGGCAGTAGTTAAGGCCGAGAGGTCTGAAACAAAATTCCAAGCCATTTTTGTCCCTTTAAACTCCAATATCTTTTTAGTCGCCCGGTAGAATTTCCGATTGAACATATATTTGCGATCACAGCTTCGAGTGCTATGTTTTGACGTAAGTTTTATGAAGTTCTACCATGTTTGAATTTTACAATGTTGTAAGAATTAAGATTCGATTGTATAAACGTGTTCTAGCATGTACGACGATAGCATATCTAAGATGGATCGAGAAAAGATCGTCGTTTGGACATGTTTTGGAATTTTAAAAGAATTTTCGAAATTCTGAATTTATGAGGCTGATGATTTCGAGATTATGCTATTGAATTGGTGATGATATTGAGTTTAAATGATTAACATGATGATGTTTATGCTTTTGGAATTTCCGGTTTTTATACCGTTACGCCGCCGGTTCAAGATTTTGAATTGATATGTATTCTAAAGGTCTAGAGCTCATATTCAAGTTTATTATGGATGAATTGACTATGTGATTATGTTGAGAATGAAGATATAATGATATTTGAATCGAAAGATTTATCGGACTTGAATAGTTGCGACGTTGGTTTGAATTCTGATTGTATTAGCAAGATTTGAACTGTATAAGCTCTAAAGAATCATCGATTCAGATTGGAAATTGATGTTTAGATATGTTATAATCTATTTCAGATTTGAATTGAAGATTATCGAAGTCGAATCGACGAGTTCGAGTTCGAATGACTTGAAGTGTTGAAGTTGAAGCAAGACTACCTTCAAGTAGCACTGATTGAAATGAGCAGAATTGTATGACCGATTTGGCTAGTTTTGAGATGATCAGCATTGGCAACAGATTCAAGATATTTGAATCGCGATGAAAGGTATGAATCGGCATTATTCCTGCCAGGTAGAACAACTCGAGAATGTGGTGGTTTTCGAGTTATCCTGAAATCACATACTTAGTTGTTTAAGTGCTCTTATGTGATTTACTTGCTTTTGTTGCTATGAATATTGACTTATGTGTTCAAGATGTTTATCAGTATTTATTTGATTAATGCATACAGATTATGTTGCATTCATCTTGAACCCTACCTTGAATAGCACAGAGGGCAGAATGGCCTAGAGTGCATATGACGTTTGGAGGGCTGTAGTTGAGTGGCACGGAATGTAGACTTACTTCCAGAGCCAGAAGACTCACTATAGTTGCACCAAAGTCAGGGGAAATGAAGTAGTCAACTTTACCTCGATTGGGTGAGTGGGTGTTTGTTGAAGATTTTATTCCCCGGGATCCCAAGAACTAAGCTTATTGGTATCAGATTTGATAGCCTTTTTCTTGGCACATGCATTGCATTTATGCATTAACCTAGAGTTTTCTATGGTTTAGATTATGCAGTTATAAATGCTAGCAAGTGGTGATACACTATTCTAGATATGAATGTGTGCTATTGCTTTAGATGAATCATTATGTGTTAAGAGTTTAAGCGTCGATGATGATTCTATGATCTACATGTTATTACATGTTTTATGGTTTTAGAGTTTTATAGCATATAGATTCCATATGCTTTCATGATGTATATGCATGTCTTTTATACTGAGATTTATTCTCACCGGAGTTATCCGGCTGTTGCTTTGTTTGTATATGTGCATTGCATCAGGTTGGGGCATGATCAAACTAGAGTTGGCTTGGATAGCTTGAGAAGAGAGATAGCATGTGGTGATTCGGGTTTTAAGCAGATGACATGTATTTATGATTTGGTAAACATGTTAGAAAGCAAGAACCTTTGTATAGGTTGTTTTTGCCAAGTATTAATTTATACTTGAGAGTTCTGTATTCTAGATCACTTGCTATTAGTTTGAATGCATGTAAAGTATCTAGCATGTTTAGAAGTTTATATGTAGTGTGTATGAGTTTTGAAATCACATTGTACAACAAAGATTCATTTTATTTTTCTGGACAGGGTGCCCGCTCGATCGGGTGAACTCCACCGATCGAGCGCGGCCTGTGATTTCCAAAGCAGAGAAATGACTTTTTGGGCTCGCTCGATTGGGTGATTTCCACCGATCGAGCGAGGCCAAAATTTTTGCAGACCCGAGAGCTTAGAATTTTATCTCGATCGATCGGCTGAATTTGCCCGATCGAGCGAGGTGCTGAGTTTTAAAAAAAAAAAAAAATTTTAGCTATTGGTTTGAATATTCTTTTCTTGTTCGATTAATTGTCTATTAATCGTTAATTGCCCTAAAATGAGATTAGCAACCCGGGTCTCCACACCTGCTGTCTGGGAGGCTGGCTTGCATACAGATTACCTTCCTTCCTAATCTGCTGCTGAGGTTGGAAAGTGTGGACAGTAGGTGCTTGCTGCTGAGGCTGAGCTGTCTGTCTTGAAGAACTTCCACTCTGAGCTTGCTCAGGGACACGCTGAGGACACGTTCTTGAAAAGTGCCCCGCCTGGTTACAGATATGACAGCTTCCAAAAATACCTCTACACTAATCGCTGGAGTGATGCCCTCCGCAATTGGCACAAGACATGCCTGACTGACCCAAACTTTCTCCCGATCCATAATGCCTCGAGCCACTAGAGCTCGAAGAACTGCCTCCGTGCTTCTTAAACTACTTCCCCCTCGGAAGATAGTAATCCTTCCTATTACCTCCACTGCTACCACCTTCAAAACTCGGTGGTTGACTCTTAATCTGAAAAGATTGATTCTGGTATTGGGACGGTTGGTTCTGATATTGAGAAGGTTGTGCCTGGAACTGTCCTTGCTGCTGTTGAGGCACAAACCGAGCTCCTCTCTGTCTCCACAAACCTGCTTCAGCTCCTTTTGCATGATTCATGGCATCCGCAAAATTATCTGGCCTAGCAGTGTTTACCAGCATGAAGATATCAGGGTTCAGACCATTAATGAACTGGTCGGCTTTAGCTTCTTCATTATCGGCAATGTGCGGAGCAAAATTCAACAAGCTGTCAAATTTGTCTACGTACTCCTCAATGTTCAGATTCCCTTGCCTCAGATTTGCAAACTCGGCTTCCTTGTCCTTTCGGTACGAAACTGGGAAAACCGCTTATAAAACTCAGACTTAAACAGATTCCAGTTAATAGCCGTACCTCGGTTCTCCATGGATCTCTTCGTCGTGATCCACCAGTTCTTAGCAACACCACGAAGCTGATGAATGACCAACCTGGTTCTAAGGTCATCAAAATTGTCAAGGGAATCAAACAACTGATCAACGTCATCCAACCAACTCTCACAGTAAACTGGATTCTCTGTACCCAACAACAACGGTGGATTAAATGACTGGAACCTCTTCAGCAAGGTTTCCATAGGTTTCGCCGTAGCATCCATCTGAATAGTTTCAGTACTAGCTTGCTCAGTCGTAGGAATAAATGGCGGTGGGTTCCTATTAATAACTCATCGAGGACCCATCTGATAATCAAAGATTAGGACACAAGATATCTCAATCGCTGCACTTCGGTGCCCCTTACAACCTCCCAGAATTCGGATACCAGTTGATAACAAAACAGTTATATCTCAAGTAGATCATGCATTATAATTTAAATCACATAGTCATGTAATTAAATCAATTCTCAATTAATAAAGCATACTCGCATAGTATTTAAATAAATCAAATTTAAATAATTCAATCACATGCGAGAATTCAATTCATACGGACTCGATCTACCCCGCTCACTTCTAAATTCAGTCCAAGAATCTTATCGCTCTGATACCACTTAATGTGAGACCTCGATTCTAATTATCTAATCAAGAATTAATCTTATCAATAATCATAAAAAGGTCCAAGAGATAAATGAATAAATCATTTAGCGATGCACAACTTTCATTCGGCGACGCAAAATCACGTCTCGAAAAGTCGAGAGTTTTATTTTTTTTACAGGAAAGGGACGCGCGGGCGCGCCTTCCGGGCTACGCGGGCGCACATGGCCTGCTGTTTCTGCTCCAAAAATGACTCCAAAAGTGTAATATCAAACTCATAAAGACTCTAACATGATCCAAATAATATTTTTCCTACAACGAGGTATTCAAATACATAAAAAGTGTAGAACATGCATCAATTCTAAGTTCCACAATCCAAAATACAAAATCGAGTTCGAAACAATCTAAGTTCGATTACATATTCGACTTATACAACAACAAGGCTTCACTCTATAAACTCGACCACCTAGCCATGCGATCTCTGACTCGGTCCTGCCCCACCTGTTGCCAAGAACACATACAAACACAAGACAATAGCCGGATAATCTGGTGAGAATAATATTCCCAATAAAAGAGACTAGCATGCAATATAAAATAAGCATTTCAAATCGAAATACATCAACTTCCAGATATTCAAATATCAACCATGCAATTTCAAGACAAATCAAAATGAAATGCATGTCTTTAAAACTCTTGGATTATCAAGTCCGAATAATCTCAACATTGCTACTTTTGCTTTTGGGATCCCGAAGATGAGATCACGTAAACAACTCACCGACTCTCCAGATTGAGGTGATGCTACGTATCTCCATCCACTAGACTTTGGTGCGACTATAAGGAGTATGCTAGCACTAGGTGAAACGGCTACACCCAGGCCACTCACAATATAGCCCCCAAAACGTCTAACATAAAAGGGTCGTCATGCCCGCTGAAATCAAGGATTCTTAGCTCAAGATGAATGCAATGCAAACATAACTCAATCAAATAAATTCGAGTAAAAGCAAAAAACATGCAAGTATGTGATTCTTCGGAACACTCGAATCAAGTCAGATTCGAGTCACTCGTTCCATTCCAGTCTAAGTCATCTTATACCTTTTCTCAAACGTCGATGCTCCAAACCTGGAAACAACAAAGATTCCTCAATCAAGATTCCATCAAACTTTCTCAATCGAATATAAGAAATCGATACTATACCGGCTACAATCTTCAAAGCGACTTAACTCCTGAAATTTCACAACTCAACGGCCTTCGAACGAATCTGTACGGAGGTAAGAGAAGATCAACAATGTACGATCAAACTTAATAGCCAAATATCATCGACTCAAAACGGTTCAAAATCCCAATTTCAAACCGGCGGCATAACGACTATATTCAAATTAAACCGGAATCGCAGACAACATCATAACAACGATATCAACTCAATACAATGCCCAAAAAACAACAAAAGCTCAAACCCAACAAATCTAAAAATCCTCATTTTCGAAAATGGCTTCCAAAAATCATAACAAATCCGAACGACGCTTTATTTCAAAACCGAAAGAGAAAAAATGATCAGAACTCTGCCAAGATCAACATACTCGAAACTCAATCGATTCTAATAACATTCAAAAAATAGAATGCATCTGATCTTAGAAAAACTTACGATAGAACGAAACTCTCGTAGTCGTGATCGCTAATCTGCCTTTAGAATTAAATTCCAACGGACGGATCGAGCTCGGGGTGAAATCTGGAAGCTTGAGGAAGCTTGGAGTCGGCTCTAATGGAGGGAAATGGCTTGGAGGGGAAGGAAATGAAGAAAAGAAGTCAATCCAAAGTATAAATATCTATTAAAGTCCAAAATTGCGTTTTAGTCCCTTAAATTTCCAAAATTTGCAAAATAGACCCTGATCAAAATCAAGTCGGCTCTTGAACTCTAGAATCTCCGATTATCTCAAATAAAGTCAATTAAGATAAAATCGGGGTGTTACAGGTGGGACAGGATCGAGTCAGCGAATACCTGGTTAACATCAAGAGTGAGAGATAAAAGTAGGACTCGATTTAGAAGTCGAATCAGCATGTCAATCTAGCTAGTTTTATGTTGGAGCATGTTTAGAACTCAAACTTCTTATTATCTGTTGTATCATTTATGAGAGTATTGAGGTTTGTATGTTGTTGTTGCATGTATTTTATACTCTTTGCGATGTATTGTATGAATTTTGGAGTTGATTTGGTATGATTAACTTCTGGAAATCTTGTTCAGAGCTGGTTGCTCGATCGGTAGAGTTTAACCAATCGAGCGAGAGAGATGCAGCCTATTATCTATTTTTGCAAAAATCTTGCCCGCTCGATCTGTTGAACTTTACCGATCGAGCGGTGCTGGTGTTTTCATCCGGGCAGAAAGTTTTGGATTTCTTGCTCGGTCGATTGGTTGAGTTCTACCAATCGAGCGAGGCACTATTTATTAAAAAAAAAATATTTATTGCTTTTAGTCTTGGATATTGTATGCTTAATTATTTTTTATATCCGAGATTAGATGTTTAGAACCGAGGTCTCACACTTATTGAGTCTTTAGGCTCACTACATTTGCTTGGTGCAGGTGAGGTTGATGTTTGTGCTGAGGGGTAGGATTTCTTGGGCTGTCGGCTTCTGGCAGTGTAGTACCCTTCGACCGATGCTTCCTTTTCAGCTTTAGTTATTTA
This sequence comes from Henckelia pumila, assembly GCF_033568475.1. Lineage (NCBI taxonomy): Eukaryota > Viridiplantae > Streptophyta > Magnoliopsida > Lamiales > Gesneriaceae > Henckelia > Henckelia pumila. Next base: position 1,602,189 of record NW_027331813.1, read on the forward strand.
TAGTAATAAATCAAACAACATTATGTTTTCCTTTCAGAGTTAGTTTGCAGGATGTGTTTTCCCTGCGATTGTTTTAATGACATGTTAAATATTTAACTGTTAAACTTCTGGTATTCGCAAAATTTGAACTATTTTCATTTTAGATTCTTTCTTGTTTCCTTGTTTAGATTTTTTTCATGATTAGTTCTGTCAATTACGGTGTTGTACTGTCAGGTGGATCTCGAGTGTTTAAATAGGTCATGTCAAATTTTTTGAAAATTCCGCATTATTTTTAATATTTATTTAATATTAGAGGTTAGGGTCGTTTCACAAAAAACACAGAAAACACTAGACGTGAGTATTAAAGCTCAGTACAAGAGTACGAATATACACATGCTTTGAATGCAAATACAAATACAAATGCAAGTGTAGGGTACTAGAAACCTATCCAGAAATCTGCTCAGTCAAATGCGCCATGGTATGTAGCACGCTGGGCTGTCGAATCAGTAGGTGGCTCCCATATCATAAAACTGTGGATATATCCGGATTCAAATCCTTGGAATCCATCCACTAAAAATACGGGGCAAAGCGACCCATCTACTGGTAATATGAATAAGATAACCGGCTCAACATTACATGCATGCAGCATAATATGCGTGTCATAATAATGCACACATAACCAATGCCACATAATACATGATAGAATATTTATATTTTACCAGGAAATCTCGGATAATACATCTGTACCTCAGTAATATACTCCTAAATTCCCCGCATCTACAGTCGAACACTACAAGGGAAAATACCCATGAATCACTAATCATGCTCTAAAATTCTTAACTAAGATATTTAATACTCCGTAATATTTTTCGAGAACTCGGACCATACCTGTGTGCGTCGTCAGCCTAGTAATGGCGATAGCCCCAAAACTTGGACACAACTCCGCTACAACTCCGGCAGTGCTCCTTCACTCCTTGACCTTTGATAAGAACACTTAAAAGTCCTAAATTTAGCTAAGAATTGGAGAGGAAGGGGTAATGGGGCGAGTTGAATTGAGGCTCTCGGCCCTCTATTTATAGATGGAGATCAGATGGTTCGATCCCCTAATTCGGATCGTCCGATCTCCTCAGTTAACCCCCTCCAAACACGTGTCCTTGACATGGCTTCACTGCTTACGTAATATGATCGGATCATCCGATCTAAGTCTGTGGATCGTCCTAACTCTGTGGTTAACCAATCAGATCTTGATTCCTATCTTATCTAATCCAATGGAGATCGGATCGTCCAATCCTAGCTTCGGATCATTCGATCTCCTTGGACCCTCCGATCTCAAACAATACTTCCGAACTCCTAATTCTTCGGATCATCTAATCTTTGGGTTTAGATCTTCCGATCCACTTGAGATCTTGGAGTTATCCGGACCATTTTCGAGTGTTCTGAATCCATTTTTGAACCCCTTTGACTAATCAGAAATTTACTTAGTTATTTTTTACCCAATCTAAACATGATTACACCACTAATAAAAAATTAGTTATTAATTTAGGATTCGGGTTACTACATTCTCCCCTCCCCCCCTAAAAATATTTTGTCTCGAAATCTAGGGAAACCCTGAGAATATCACGCAAAATCTAACTTATCGCATTCACTGGTAGCTTCTGATTCAAACAAACATCTGCAACGTAGAACTCAAATTCCCAACAACTGTCTCCTAACTGTGATTCCCTAATCCATTGGAACATTTAAGCATCACCATTATCGAAATTCTCATGCCTGACAAACGATTACAAAGAATCTACTTTGTCCAAAAGCAAAATCAGTCTAACTAATGCATCTTCGGGCTGATACAAAATTTTTGTTACCTTTAAAGCCATGAGTTATAAACGTCTCTAGTTGCACAGTCATCTAAATCCTGATTCGTCCCACCGACATCGTAGGATAATCTAAACCCTTAGCAGACTACACAAGAGTTTACCTTGAACTAGTACATCAATTAACGTATGTGATCTCAATCGATGTCTGTGACGCAATAGCTATTAACCGACTATTAACATGATCTCTCTGATATCTAATCCGAATATCTCAAGGTTTTTGTAGTCTTCGGAATACCCGCTGCATACTAACTCTAACTGAAACAACAACTCTTACTGCGAATATTAGCGAAGATACTTATTGCTAAGACCGTAACTTGTGATTAACTATTTCCAGATACGCACAGTCTCTTCCACTATCATTCGTCCGCATCAACTAGAAGAAATGATATATGTAAATTGTATCGCTAACTTGCCTGACACTGACATCACATAGCGACACATCATTTCACACCCCTCTTTCCTATTTGAAAACCTCATATTATATTTTTGCGGTATACTTGAACTGATTACGGCCAGTCCTGATCTTAATAGCTAAATCTCAATATTGGAGATATCATCCAATTGATTCTACTGGTCATCCTGCCACGAAAAATAAAAAAATCCCGACAATTTCCTAGCATCAAAGTACGTACCTAATCAGATATTTAAACTTAAATAAGAAAGCAATAAACGATAATCAGAGATAAGCTACAGAAAAACCAAATAAATACTGGACCGACATAATACAACAGGTAAAACAAATTCAATTATGCAACCCAATTGAAATAAAATCAATATAACCTAGCTACTACTCCTGTAGTTGTAGTAACCCGAATCTTAAATTAATAAAAAAATCATTGATTAATTGCATAATGATGTTTAGATTGGGTAAAACATGATTAAGAAATTCTCAAATGAGTTTAAGGAGTTAATAAATAGATTCAGAACACTCGAAAATGTTTCGGAGGAATCCAAGCTCTAGGGTGGATCGGAAGATCCGAACTCTAGATCGGATGATCCGAAATCTTGGGAGTTCGGAATCTTTGCTTGAATATCGGAGGGTCCGAGGAGATCAAATGATCCGAAGTAAGGATCGGACGATACGATCTCCATTGGATAAGATAGGATAAGGGACAAGATTTGATTGGCCAGCAATGGGAGTTCGAACGATCCAAAGTAGGAGATCGAACGATCCGAACTAAGAAAGCCAGGTGTCCAATTTGAGGTGATGTCATGGATGATGTATTATCGTGATTGGACGATCCAAAGTCCAGTTCAGACCATCCGAAGTACTGGCAGGGAGAGATGTCACACATGCAAGTTTGGACGATCCGAAGGAGGGGTTCGAATCATCCAAACTTTGTCTATAAAAAGGGTCCGAGAGCCTCGTTTTGAAATCGCACCAATTCCTCTCCTCTCTCATTTTAGCTTAGTTTTAGGGCCTTTTGGGCATTCTATTTAAAGTCCAGGAGGCAAAGGAGCGCTACCGGAGTTGTAGCAAAGTTGTGCCTATGTTTTGGGGCTATCGCCATCAGTGGGCTGACGACAGATGCAGGTATAGTCCGAGTTCCCTAAAAATATTAGGGTGTGTTTAATATCTTAGCTAAGGCTTTTACAACATGATTAATGATGCATGTGTATTTTGCATTATAGTGATTAACTATAGATAAGGGGCATCTAGTAGTATATTACTGAGGTACGGAAGTATTATCCGATATAGCCTGGTAGAATATACATATTCTATGTTTGCATGTTTTATGTGAATTTATTATGCCATGGATATTATGCTGCATACATTGACACGTTGAGCCTGTATTTTTCATTGATATTTGACCACTAAAATCGGTGTGAATAAATTCTACTGGCAAGCATACCAGGTCAAGTTATGCATAGTGAATAGAAATCAGATGTCGAAACCACAATTACTGTATAAATATGACTACCAGAATATAATTATTTCTACTTAATCTAGACTAATAAAAAAGAGTGATTTTAAATTTTAAACTAAGAAATTAAATTGCAAATAAAATTCAACTCAAAACACAACAGAGATTTTTGGATTAAATTCGATAGGGAAAAAGCTCGATCAAGGACTCACGTAGGTACTAGACAAATTATGTAACAAGTAGTTGATTCAAGACTCAGAATTAATCTTAATTCACGGAAATTCTCCTAATTTGTTCAAAGAACTATTTCTAGAACAATCAAACCTATTCAAATATTGACGGATTAATATTTTTTAATTCTAATCAAATTTGAATGCATGACGAACAATGAAAATTTAGTTTACACCCAAACCGCATAATGAAACCGAATTTTATTTCTAGTTGGTTTTAAAATATGTTGATTATCAAAGTGATCGAAATCAAAACCTCCTCTGTCGACTTGGAATCGATTAACATGCAAGCAAATAACTGGCCAGGTAATTCAAAAAACAAATATAAATTTGACAATCAATAAATTAAAATCAAGTCTGAAAATTCTCAAATAAACATCCAAGTTTTCAACATAAATTGTCTGGCCCAATCACGTAGCCTTGATCGAAAAAGAAAAAAACTACTCAAAGTTTAACATAATTCAAAAAACAATGTTTTTAATACAAAACATCAATTGAAAATAAAAAATAAAAAGAAAATAAGAAAGGTAGAATGGAAGATGATGTTGGCTGCCTCCTGCCTTCAAACGTGTTGTCGAACCCTTAATCTGATGGATGAGTTCGTATTTATATGCCCAAGGGTCTCCAAAAGATAGCATCCAATTCGAGCAAGAGTTTCTATTTTTAAAAAGTCCGCACGCTCCGCTCGCTCGAGCGAGCATAGGTCTCGCTTGAGAGAGCAAGGCTCTGTTTCGAAGGATTTCTGGGATCGTTTCGCTCGCTCGAGCGAGCAACTTTATGTCTCGGAGGAATTGTTACACGTCTCGCTCGCTCGCTCGAGCGAGTGAAAATCTCGCTCGAGCAAGTGGATTTTTTTGCTCCGCGCAATGTTTTTAAAAAATTCATATACAGAGTTCTAGCCGTCGGATCGAGCTGAAATTTGGACAGCAGCTTTAAAACATCTTAAAAGTTTTTCTGAATGGTGAGATCGTATTTGGATCTCTCTAAAATTCAAATTGAATTTTTGACCAAGGCTGCTCCGTAATTCATTCTTCAAAAATTCATTTTCCTACAAAATTAACCCAGGGAGTGAAATACACATGCATGCATTAAAACACATAAAAACACTTAAAAATAATATGAATGCACACAAAATAGACATAAAAATATCACAAAATAATGCATACAAAATGCACTTATCAACACCCTCATACTTAGCTCTTGCTCGCCCTCGAGCAAGACATGGAAAAAATAATATGCGTACAACGACATAAGTAAGAATGAATCCTGTACAACATAGCCTCCGACAAGTTTCCACTTCAACAACTAAAAACCACAAACATCTGATTGTTGACAATACAGTGTCAGTTTAACGTAAACGTGTGTGTGTGCCATGTTATTCTAGTTTAGTGCAACTTCAAACGAATCCATTCTAAGAATGCTTAGCGACCTATGAAAATTCAATGCAAGTATCACAATCCAGCACTCCGTCATCTCAACAATCCCAAACAAAAAACATGCATTTTCTTGAGATTAATTATGTACCTCCGGATTTTTCACCTGATATTTTTAAGACCTAATAATTACCCGCAAACTTAGCTATAATTAAGATAGGATTAGAATTTCAATCCCCTCGTCTATCTCCCGGATGGAGCAACAATCTCATTTAACCCACAAACTTAGCCATGGAAAAATTAATTAGAATTTCAATCATTTTCCAAAGCCCGAATGGAATTGCTATTTTAAAATTGCAAAATGTTGTTAACCCCATGGAATCCGCATACTTAGTCAAGAACAAGGGATAAGGATTTCAACCCCTTACTCTAACCCGGATGGAGTTAACTTAATTTTCAACAAAAGTTTTAAAAAAAAATTTATAGGTACGCCCAAGATCATACATGCAATGTCTAACAACCATCAAGAATCCAAAGACACTATCATGATCAACAAGCATCTATTGTCGTGCAATGGTCAAACAAACACGAATATCACCAATTACATCGCTACACTACACTAGTCTAACATGCGTGCATAATATGATTCACGAGTCAACCAACAACTTCACATATTCAATCAAAAGCAACATTTTCCAAAAAAAATGTTTTTTTTTCACAACTCTATCATCATCGGCCAGCATTCAACATTCTACTTATTCACACAACACAAACATAAAACATAACGAGATGCATGATTACGAACTATATGCAATGACAAAACCATATGAATGCAAAACACAATGATCAACGAACAATGAAATAATCTAGTCTATCCCCCAGTACTTAACCAAAGCATTGCCTTCAATGCTCTAGAAACAATGAAAAACATGCAAACGAACATCAAAAACAGAATGAAACTTAACACAGAAACTTCCCTGGTTTATTTGCTGGCATCTCCATCATTACCTTCCTCTTCACACTCTAGCAGCGACATCTTTTGAGGTGACAATAGTAGACTGGGTGAATCGACATTCATGGCAAACTGGCATGGGAAAGAACAAAAATCAAATAAAAATAAACAAAAACCAAAATTTAAACTAAAAAACAAGGGAAAGAATATTGGGTTGCCTACCAGTCAGTGCTAAATTTATAGTCTATAGCCCGACTATATTCTTCTCTTGAGTGGTGACATTCAAGGTGGTTTATCCACCATCTTGGAAAAATATAGATCAATCCTGCAACTGCCTTCTTCACCTCTATAGATATTTGGCAAGGGACCAATTCCTGTGGAGAGCTGAACCTGCTGACATTCCCAAAAATCATGAATCACATCAATAAAATTGACGGCAGAACAAGATTTTACATTTGAGCTATCGCTAGCTGGCTTAAACATATGGAACACAACTTGCTCATCATTCAAACTTAACACTAACTCTCACTTTTCAACATCCACAAAGGCCCTACTAGCAGCAAGAAACGGACTCCCTAGAATCAGAGGCACCTCACAATCCTCATCCATGTCAAAAATAACAAAATCAACACGATAAATAAACTTATCTATATTGACTAGGACGTTCTCAACTACCCCCCTTGGGTATTTAATAAATCCATCAGCAAATTTAAGAAAATTATTTGCTGGTTCAATGTTGGATATACCCAATTTCTTAGCAAGTGCATGAGACATCAAATTTATGCTCGATCCTAAATCACACAAAACATTATCAAATGATAAACTTCCAATATGACAAGGTATGGAGAAACTCCCTGGATCTTGAGATTTGGTTGGAAGCTTATTTTTCAGTACCGCCGAGCATTCCTAATTAATTGTGACTTGCGTTATATCATTCAACTTCTTCTTTATTTTCAGCAAGTCCTTCAAAAATCTGGCATAATTTGGCATCTGAGCTAAAGCTTCTGCAAAAGGTATGTTAATATGCAGTTTTTTGAAAATTTCAAGAAACTTTTTAAATTGAAAATCAAACAATAACTGCTTAGATCTATGGGGGAAAGGTAAAATAGATATATCGACATCAGCATTAACCTCAAATTTTGAAGTTTTACCTTTCTTACCTGTCGTGGAGGAATTTTCAGCACGCACATCCTTCTTGGAATCTGAATTTTTTTTCGCCCCTCCATAGTGTTTTCTTCGTCCCTCTGCTGCTCCTAAGACTGTGCTCTAGTCACGAACATGATTGCATTCACGCCTCTGGGATTTAGTTCAGTATTGCTTGGAAAAGTTCCAGTAGGATGGGCTGACAATTGGGTTGCTATCTGACCCATCTGAGTCTCCAACTTCTGCAGCATGACCTCTTGATTCTATAGCCAAGCCTCAGTACCAGCTATGTACTTCATCATTATATCCTCAAAGCTCGGCTTCTGCACCTCTTGCTTAGGTTGATTCTGCCAGTTCTGGTTATAGTAGTTGTTGTAGGAGTTGTATGGCTGCCGTCCTTGATTTCCTGCAAAATTTGCCGCTTCAACTTCAAACAACTATTGTTCTTCTGACTTATGTTCCCGCATTTGACTAACTGGAGCTGTTTTCATAAGTGCCATCTGGTGTGTCAGAACATCGATCTTAGCATTCATGGCCATTAAAGCATCCACCTCTAGAACTCCAGCCTTCTTCTCCTTCTTCACATACGGCCACCCAATGTTGCTTTCAAACATGTTACCAATAATCTCCCAAGCTTCTACTGGCATCTTCCTGAATAAGAATCCATTAGCAGCAACATCCATTATAGATCGAACCGACTGATCAGCTCCATTATAGAATGTCTAAGTCTACAGGCTCTGAGTAAGATTATGTTGAGGACACATCCTCAACATCTTTTTAAATCTGGTCCATGCCTCTTGTAGAGATTCCCCATCCTTCTATTTGAATGAGATAATATCTGAGAACAACTTTGCCATCTTCGTAGGAGGAAAATACTTGTTCAAAAAAGTTTGAACAAGTTGGGTCCAAGTAGTGATGGAACCCGCAGGCAGATCATCTAACCACTCCATAGCTTCGCCTAATAGACAGAATAGGAATAATCGTGGTCGCACTGCATTATATGTTACACCATTAACCTTGAACATGTCGCAGATCGACAAAAAATGCTCCAGATGAGCGTAGGGGTCTTCCACAGATGTACCCCCAAATTTTGCTTGCATTTGGATCAGCTGAATAGTTGAGGGTTTCAACTCAAAATTGTTTTCCTCAACAGCGTGGAGAACTATGCTAGATCCATACCCTTCAACTGGCGGCCTAATCAGATCCCATACAGTACGGTTGTCCGCCATTTCTTCTTCTGACTTTGAATCGAGTTCCAGATTAATATTTCTCCTAGCTCTCCGAATCCTGCTAAGCGTTCATTCTATCTCCAAATCAAGTGGTAAAAGACTTTTGGAGCGTCTATTGCTATGCATGCACAAGAAAAAAGTACCTGAAAATCACAAAGAAAAGAAGAAAATTTCAGAATTTAATAAAATAAATAAAGTCTAATCTAAAGTGAAATAAAAATTCTGATATCAAACAGTCCCGGGCAACGGCGCCAAAAACTTGACCCCTAAAATCGGTGTGAATAAATTCTACTGGCAAGCGTACCAGGTCAAGTTATAGATAGTGAATAGAAATCAGATGTCGAACCCACATGGACTGTATAAATATGACTACCAGAAGATAATTATTTCTACTTAATCTAGACTAATAAAAAGAGTGATTTTAGATTTAAAACTAAGAAATAAAATTGCAAATAAAATTCAACTCAAAACACAGTAGATATTTTTGGATTAAATTCTATAGGGAAAAAGCTCGATCAAAGACTCACGTATGTACCAGACAAATTATGCAACAAGTAGTTGATTCAAGACTCAGAATTAATCTTAATTAATGGGAATTATTCTAATTTGTTCAGATGACTATTTCTAGAACAATCAAGCCGATTCAAATATTGACGGATTAATCTTTCTTAATTCTAATCAAATTTGAATTCATGATGAACGGTGAAAATTCAGTTTACACCCAAACCGCATAATAAAATCGAATTTTATTTCTAGTCGGTTTTACAATATGTTGATTATCAAAGTGATAGAAATCGAAACCTCCTCTGCTGACTTGGAATCGATTAACATGCAAGAAAATAACTGGCCAGATAATTCACAAGACAAATATAAATTCGACAATCAATAAAATATAATCAAGTCTGAAAATTCTCAAATAAACATCCAAGTTTTCAACATAAATTTTTTGGCCCAATCACTTAGCCTTGATCGAAAAAGAAAAAAATTACTCAAAATTTAACATGATTCAAAGACCAAAGTTTTTAATCCAAAACATCAATTGAAAATAAAAAATAAAAAGAAAAGAAGAAAGGTAGAATGGAAGATGATGTTGGCCTCCTTATGCCTTCAAACGTGTTGTCGAACCCTTAATATGATGGATGAGTTCGTATTTATATTCCCAAGGGTTTTCAGAAGATAACATCCAATTCGAGCAAGAGTTTCTATTTTTAAAAAATCCGCACGCTCTGCTGGCTCGAGCGAGCATGACTCTGTTCCGAAGGATTTCTGGGCTTGCTTCGCTCGCTCGAGCGAGCAACTTTCTGTCTTGGAGGAAATGTTGCACATCTCGCTCGCTCGAGCGAGTGGATTTTTTTGCTCCGCGCAATGTTTTTTAAAAATTCATATATGGAGTTCTAGCCATCGGATCGAGCTAAAATTTGGACAAGCAACTTTAAAACATTTTGAACATTTTTCTGAACGATGGAGATTGGATTTGGATGTCCTAAAATTAAAATTGAATGTTTTACCATGGCTGCTCCGTAATTCATTCATCAAAAATCCATTTTCCTTCAAATTAACTCGGCGAGTGAAATACACATGCATGGACTAAAACACATAAAAATACATAAAAACAATATGAATTCACACCAAATAGACATAAAAATATCACAAAATAATGCATACAAAATGCACTTATCAACACCCCCATACTTATCTCTTGCTCGCCCTCGAGCAAGACATGCAAAAAACAATATGTAAACAACTACATAAGTAAGAATGAATCATGTACAACATAGCCCCCAACAAGTTTCAACTTCAACAACTAAAACCCACAAAATTCTTATTGTTCACAATACACTGTCAGTTTAACGCAAACGTGTGTGTGTGCCATGTTATTCTAGTTTCGTGCAACTTCAAATGAATCCATTCTAAGAATGCTTAGCGACCTATGACCATTCAATGCAAGTATCACAATCCAGCACTCCGTCATCTCAACAATCCCAAACAAAAAACATGTATTTTCATGAGATTAATTACGTACCTCCGGATTTTGCACCCGGTATTTTTAAGACCCAATAATTACCCGCAAACTTAGCTATAACTAAGATAGGATTATAATTTCAATCCCCTTGTCTATCTCCCGGATGGAGCAAAAATCTCATTTAACCCGCAAACTTAGACATGAAAAAATTAATTAGAATTTCAATAATTTTCCAAAGCCCGGGTGGAATTGCTATTTTAAAATTTCAAAATGTTGTTAACCTAATGGAATACGCATACTTAGTCAAAAACAAGGGATTAGGATTTCAACCCCTTACTCTAACCCGGATGGAGTTAACTTAATTTTCAACAAAAGTTTTTAAAAAAGAAAATTTATAGGTACGCACAAAATCATACATGCAATGTATAACAACCGTCAAGAATCCAAAGACACTATCATGATCAACAAGCATTTATTGTCGTTCAATGGTCAAACAAACACGAATATCATCAATTACATCGCTACACTACACTAGTCTAACATTCGTGCTTAATATGATTCACGAGTCAACCAACAGCTTCTCATATTCAATCCAAAGAAACATTTTCCAAAAACAATGTTTTTTTTCACAACTCAATCATCATCGGCCAACATTCATCATTCTACTTATTCAAATAGCACAAACATAAAACATAATGAGATGCATGATTACGAACTATAAGCAATGACAAAACCATATGAATGCAAAACACAATGATCAATGAACAATGAAATAATCTAGTCTATCCCCCCCATACTTAACCAAAGAATTGCCCTCAATGCTCTAGAAACAATGAAAAACATGCAAAACGAACATAAAAAACAGAATGAAACTGAAAACTGAAACTCCCCTGGTTTATTCGCTGGCATCTCCATCATTCCCTTCCTCTTCACACTCTGGCAGCGACATCTTTTGAGGTGATAGTAGTAGATTGGGTGAATCGGCATTCACGACAAACTATCATGGGAAAGAACAAAAATCAAATAGAAATAAACAAAAACAAAAATTAAAACTAAAAAGAAAGGGAAAGAATATTGGGTTGCCTCCTAGTCAGCGCTAAATTTATAGTCTATAGCCCGACTATATTCTTCTCTTGAGTGGCGACATTCAAGGTGGTTTATCCACCATCTTGGAAAAATATAGATCAATCATTCAACTTCCTTCTTCACCTCAATACATATTTGGAAAGGGACAAATTTCTGTGGAGAGCTGAACCTGCTGACATTCCCCAACATCATGAATCACATCAATAAAATTGACAGCAGAACAAGATTTTACATTTGAGCTATCGCTAGCCGGCTTAAACATATGGAACACAACTTGCTCATCATTCAATCTCAACACTAACTCTCCCTTTTCAACATTCACTAAGGCTCCACTAGCAGCAAGAAACGGACGCTCTAGAATCAGAGGCACCTCACAATCCTCATCCATGTCAAGAATAACAAAATCAACAGAATAAATAACACTACAAGAAAAACGGCTAAAGACAACGCTTTTTCCGCGTTGTTAATATCCCCAAAAAAGCGTTGTCGTAGCCAGTGTTGTAAAAGACCACACTCAAAGACAACGCGGAAAAAGCGTTGTCGTTTCTGGAAAAGACAATGCTTAAAAAGCGTTGTCGTATCTAAAAACGACAACGCTTTTTAAGCGTTGTCTTTTATAAAAAGCGTTGTCGTTTCTGAAAAAGACAACGTTTTTTAACCGTCGTTGTATCTGGAAAAGACAACGCTTCAAAGAAGCGTTGTCTTTGTTCAAATAAAAAACAAAAAAAAAATAATTCACAGATTTTCAATATTATAAATCACTCAAAATTCAAAAATTTGTAAATAAAATTTAATATATTATATTCCAATATTATAAATCATTCAAATAAAAAATAATCGATCTTTTTACACAAACATTATGCAAGATTGAAGAAAATTACAAGCCAAGTGCACCAAGGGGTGTTTTCCCCTGCCCTGCCTCAAAGTAGAAGATGAGCATAGCCAACATTGCGATCCTAGCATGCTTAATCTCAGCAAGCTTCAATCTTTCGAGCTTTTCATTGTCCGGGATGTACACTCCATCCTTCAATGTACCGGCAACTGACAAGGGGTCGAAGAATTTGCCGCCAGGATAGCCCTGTTCCCCTGTAGAATCACAAAAGCATTACTAACTACTGAAGCATAAGAGCAATGTTTTTTTTTATTTTCTACAACCAAATACTGGGAAAGAGGGAACAAAAACTTTAGAGATGAAAGATATAAATGGCTAATTTTATAAAATGCGACTAAAGTTTTCAATGATGCAACAAAATATGTAACCAATAACCATCCAATGAGGACGTGGGTATGAGTATTTTTTATTTAGTGAAATTTCTCTTTAAGAGGATCTTTAATCATTCTAGGAATATAAACTTAAATATTTAAAATGATAAGTCATTTTCTTCCATCATATAAACTTCCTCACCGATAAGGGCTTGCCACATCTACAGAGTTGAACGTAACTACTCTCAGAGTTATTAACCAGATATGACAACTCAAAAATTCAAATTCAAATAAACAAAAGCAACATACTTTATTTATGTACAACACCTTTATGAATAAAACATACCCATTATCCATCACTTAACGCCTTAGAGAAGTTCTGGCTTCCCCTGGCCTTCCTTCTTTCTTATTCTCCATCTCCCGAGCCTGGGAATTGCAAGCAAATGAATTAACTATATTACGGTAAGGGGGAGTGGGAATGAACAAATAATAGTAGATTGGGTATATTTATCATAATAATAAGAATAATGTACAGCCTTATGATGGGATTTTTTTAAAATAAAACATAATCACTCTACAAACACTAATGGGAGGGGGAAAAAAGTCCTTTAGATGGTAAAAGCTAAATATCATCCTCGTTCACCCCTGAAATCAACTGCCCAAGCAAGGAGTGGAACTACAGCAGTACTACATTCAACATACTTTTTTTAAGAACAACTTTATATAATAGAAGATCTTTCAAAGGCCACGAAAACTCAGAATTTTTACGAGCTTTTAGCCATCCCTTTCTTTAGTATGAGACATGCCCCACAATTTCCTTTTCTTTTTCAATCACATAAATATTGGGATTAAATGGCTGGTAATGTGATAAAATCACTTCTTGTAACTTTCTAAAATAAACTTAAACAGACTCTAATTAATAATTGAGATCAACATAAGCATATGCATCACAGTACATCACTACAACTAATCAATGGAAACATTCTTACTTGAGTAACTACCAGGTCCTTTCTTTGGTTCTGTACCTAGTGATAAAGATTTCTCCAGCAGCCACAAGTTTCTCTACACGAGTTACTATATGCTTTCCATAAGTGTACTTACGACATTCAAATGGATTTTGATTCTTGACATAATCAATTCACGCTGCTGGTCATTACAAGTTTCATGCACTTTCTGTACGACGTAATTCGCAAATTAATCTTTCATCATAGCCTGGTTGGAAAAAAAATTTAGGACACTTTTAAGTTTTGATCGAATAAGCTAGAAAAATGAGGAACAAAATTATCAGAGTAAGAAAATTTAATGCTCTTCTGTGTTCCAAATTCCAATCATACAAAAAAATTGCAGAAATAAATAAAAAAATAAAAATAAGGCGCAAGCTATTCTCTCAAGGTGCTGGAACTCAGGCTCATGCAGACTGTCCATGTGGCTTTCCATGCTCCAGTACATGCTAATAACAGCAATACAGGAAACAAATTAGAAAAAATCTCCACGGCCTCTTCTGAGGACCAGAAATGAAAAGAAACCAAGGCACATTTTTATGAAGGGAGATAACCTCCCCTCTAAGAACATTGGCAACAACACAGCACCACCATCAGCAACTAGAAAAGTTAAATCTTTTCAGAAAACCTATGCAACCAGTAAAAGAACAGCAACAGAGTATATGAACCAGAGAATCTTGGAATAGACACCAATCAATGAATGTCAGCTAATGTATCATAAAGTTAATATCTATTTTTGCATGCAATCAACCAATTGAATTTGTAAATATTACAAATATAAATAAATTACACTGTTCAGAACAAATTAAATTGGGTGCGAAAAAATCTCAGTTCAGCTTTGGGTGAGAAAAAATCTCAGTTAAGATTATACTACTGAATGGTGGTTACATGACACAGATGGATTTCTGTAATTATATCAAACATCAAGCAATGCCCGTGTAATTTACCCATATTTTGATCTGTAAGGGAAAAAACTATGTTTTGCAACATGAAGATCATGAAACTGCTTTGACAAAATTAAATCATCCTCCTGCACATCTTGAAGTTCAGAAAAGCAATCTTCTGTGACCACCTACATCGTATCCAACTTCAAGTGTCAATTGTATAATGTCAAAGAATAGAAACAAGCATAATCGCTTTGACATGTCAGAGTGCATTATATATTTACATGAGATGATAAAAGAAGCAAGCAAGTATATTTACATGTCAGAGTGCATTATATATTTACATGTCAAGCAACCTTTATCTATTATATAAATACATGAGATGATAAAAGAAGCAAGCGTCAATTGTATAATGTCAAAGAATAGAAACCTTTATCTCTTCAACAGACCCTTTTAGCTCGCATAATCGCTTTGACATGTCAGAGTGCATTTCTGGAGACATCGTTCCGTTTACGGCATTAGGAACTAGAACGAGAACTGGGACATGAATAGGAATAGGAATTGAAACCTGCATTCCAGAGACCCCATCTTTTGGTATTTTCAGATTGATAATTTTTCTTCTACTTTCTTCAAGTTTAGCCATGCTCTCTTCCAGCTCCCCTACACACATAATTAAAAATGCCAAACATATGGACCAAAAGAAGCTTAAACCTACACCTACATCCGTATTTCATTGCCTAAATAATAAACTCATGTCTCTAGAAACGAATTCGTAGATATCCAACTCATGAATTCACACACACCGAGCAGAAACAGAGATCTAAAAACATAAGAACCAATCTAGAGCAAAACAATAGCGAACAGAGGCACTAAAATTAGATCGATCCTGAAGAAAAATAAAATATGATTAACGAAACTCACCAAAAATAGTGTTTTGAGAACCTTTCATTCTTCTTGCTTTGTATCTTCAGGGTTTTTCACCGCTTCCTCCAATTTGCTCCCGAAATGTCGTCCTCCGTCTCTGTTCTCCGTCACCCTCACCACCATATGTATATACAGGGAAGACCCTTTTCCACCTCGACAGCTCAGAGCCTCAGGGTTATGAGAATTTTTGCCTCCAGATTTTGGGCAGACAACTATTGAAGCTTTCGCTATGGTTGCCAAGTTGCTATGGGCAAACTACTAATTTCCAAGAACATGGGGGATTTTTCATTTCTAATTTCAACACCCCTAAACTTTCCCTAATTTTTTTACGACGCGAAAATCAATTCAAACCACA
This sequence comes from Henckelia pumila, assembly GCF_033568475.1. Lineage (NCBI taxonomy): Eukaryota > Viridiplantae > Streptophyta > Magnoliopsida > Lamiales > Gesneriaceae > Henckelia > Henckelia pumila. The sequence continues at coordinate 1,618,247 of NW_027331813.1, forward strand.
CGGACATGAGCAAATACATACAATTACTCGCACAACGTTGAGGAAAAAAGATGTTTTACCGATAATTGAGAAATGAAGAGAGGATGGTGAGATGTAGCGATCATATGGATGAGCAAAACATATACTCTTACCCTTGTTCGAATGCAAGTCCTTGTTCGTTGATGCGTCCTTTATTCTGCCCAAGTATTGTTCTAAACTCCCGACGGACGGCCTAAGCGAGAACAGCGTTTCGAGGAAGGAAGGGTAGGAAGAAGCTCTTGGAGAAGGCTTGTCGGAGATCACTTCAAAATTCGTCTGAAGAATCGAGCAAAAATCGACATGGGATTTTCAATTGAAAGAGATAAAAAAGAGAAAGGCTAGGGATCAGATCGGAGAAGAGAAGTAATCGGGAAGGGTCTGATCTGGGGATCTGGTTAATATTATTTACTTTATGATTTATTTTAAATAAAAATAATAGATTTTCTACAACATTATTTAAAAAGTGTTGTGGTACATGGGAAAAAAACGCTAATAGACAACGCTTTTAAAAGCGTTGTCTTTGACCCCAAAAAAAGCCTATTCTACAACGCTTTGTAAATAAAGCGTTGTCTTTCATAAATAAAAAACATATAACGACAACGCTTTTCACTAAAAGCGTTGTCTGTCAAAAAATTACAACACTTTTCACTAAAAACGTTGTCTTTTAAGTGTTGTATTATTGCATTTTTCTTGTAGTGTAAACTTATCTATCTTGACTATGACGCTCTCAACTACCCCCTTGGGTTCACTACTAGTCAAACTAGATCCATCCTAAATATGCACTTGAATATTTAAAGCATTTTTAATTAAGAATTCCTTTTCCTTTTTACCCAATATGAAAGAAAAAAAATTGGAGAATAATGTGGATGAGTGTTCGGCCATTGTGAGAATGAGAAGGAGGAATATTGCATGTCTTGGTTGTCATGCCCCGTGCCCAGGCCCGTGCCTGCGTGACTGCACAATGGGCCCCTATAGCAACAACTTCATATTCGTCCTCACTTTATGAAAATGATTAACCCAAGTTGTTATAGAAGTCTATTGTAGATCATTTTAAACTCATTTTAAACCTTCCATTTTTCCCATGTGGAACAGGGGTCTCACAATCACCCCTCCTTCAGAATGCGACGTCCTCATTGCGACCTGACCGATCCACCAACACCGGGAATCTAGAGATGGCTCCTACAGGTTCAAGAGGTGGCTCCCGTCATGTAGCACTTTGCCCCATAGGTTTAAGAGGTGGCTCCCACGAACATAGAACTTTGTCCCGCATAGAACTTATTTTCCGGGGTCTGCCGACTGGTGACCGTCTCTGATACCATTCTGTCACGCTTCGGTCCCAGGCCCGTGCCTGCGCGACTGCACAATGGGATCATATAGCAACTACTTCGCATTAGTCCTTACTTTACAAAAATGATTAACCCAAGTTGCTATAGAAGTCCATTGTAGCTCATTTTAAACTCATTTTAAACCTTTTATTTTTTCCATGTGGGACAGGGGTCTCACATTGGTACTTAAAAACTATGTTATGACAAAAGAAAAGACATGCATAGAAAAAAATTTAAAGCATGCATAGAAAAGTGTGCATCATGTCTTTTAACCCTTCATATTCACTTTTTCATGTATTGTATGTATTTTTATGTCAAACATATACATGATGGGCCATGAACTTAATATTTAATTAATTATCAAATTCAAACTCATTTAAGTTCAATCAATTAATTAAATTCAACTTTATCTCATTCTAGTCCACTAGTAGAATAATTAGTCAACACTATTTGTATTTGGGCTCTTGATAAGTGCATTTTATGCGCTTAATATGTTTATGATTTTAATTGTTAATTGCTTTGTTTCGAGCAGATTTATGCTTTTTTTTGTTGTTCGTTTAGATGTAGGGAATTGATAAATTGTTGAGAAAAAGAAGAAAAAAATGTAAGAAAATATTAAAAAGCAGAAAAAGAAAAGAAAAAGAAAGAATGAAGAAAAGGAAAAGAGTGATAAAGTGCTATTGCACTTGTTTGGAGCGCTAAAGAAGAGAAATAAAGCGCTATCGCGCTGAGTCTTGTGAGATTTAAGATTAAGAGTTCGATATTTGTAGTGACCCTTACCCAGATCACCTACTAAACAGAACTTAGGCATGCAATTAACTTAATAAAACAGATATCAGAATAAAACTGCGGAAACCAATAACATTATACAATCCCAGGTAAAGGAATCTGTAATTATCCAATAATATACAACCAAATCGAATAGCTGTATAAACCCAAACAACAGTAATAAAGCCTAGACGAAGCTCCAGCTGGCCAACCACTGACTAGCCCCTCCTGGATCCACCCTCCTCGTCCAATCGCAAACCTGCCCCATGGAATAGGGTGTCCAGAAAAATACAGAGTACGAGACGTGAGCATAAAACGCTCAGTGCGAGAGTATGAGTATACATGCATGCAAAGTGAACTCCCTATAGACTCGAGGTCAAGGATCAGATAACAGAGACAGACCGGGCCCTGGTATGTAGCACGCTGTGCCGTCGCTTCAGGAGGTGGCTCCCATACCGAGATAACTGTGGATACGCCGGACCCAAATCGATGGAAGTCCATCCACTAACAGGATAGGGTACAACCCTACTACAGACATCTCGAAGGAGATACAGCAAGATGCAAATGAATGCAGCATAATATCATGGCATATAAATCATGCAGTCACATAATACATGCATACTCAGTCAGGATATCTCGAACAGTACTTTCGTACCTCAAATACCAGGTAGGCACTACCAGCTCTAAGTCCAAGCCTAAAGTCCGCCTACACAGCGAAATGATACTACTATCATTACAGTGCTCTAAAAGCCTTAACTAAGCTATTGCATACTCCTAAATATTTATAGGAAGCAAAAGCTATACCTTCGTCCGTCGTTAGCCCTTTGATGTCGATGCCTCCAGAACTTGGGCACAACTCTGCTACGACTATCGAACGCCTCTCCGACCTCCGGACCAAGCCTAAGAAGACTAGAACAGCTCGAATATGACTAGAAATAGAGAGGAAATCCGGAATTGGCAAGGAGAAATGAAGTCTCGGCCTTCTATTTATAGACAACGATCGGAGCCTCCGATCCTCGATCGGAACGTCCGAACCTCGATCGGAACGTCCGATCCTGCCATCGGAGCTTCCGAAGATCCTGATCTGCCACGTGTCAAAATATCACTTGATGACTCCGGATAGGGGTGATCGGAGCCTCCGGTCCGGATCGGAGCTTCCGATCCAGCCACACGTCATGGATGACGTAATATCATCGGTGCCTCCGATCCTCATCGGAGCTTCCGATCCCGATCGGAGCTTCCGATCGTCCCTTCGGAGCTTCCGATCCGTCCAATCCCCAATTTATTTAATTAGCATTAATCCTTTAATTACTCAATTAGGGTTCGGGCTACTACATTCTCCCCCACTTAAGATATTTCGTCCTCGAAATCAGATCTTAAGTACCGAATGCAAATACAGAAATCAGAAACATTCTTTATTCAATCAAACGTTTACAGAGTTTGCAACTGGATACAACTTAAAAAATGAAATCAAAACAACTCAGGATGGTCTTTACGCATCCTGTCCTCAAGCTCCCAAGTAGCTTCCTCAGTGCCTCGGCGCTGCCACTGAACTAAAACCAAAGGAATGACTTTGTTCCGTAAAACCTTATCCTTAAAATCAAGGATGCGAAGAGGTTTCTCAACATAAGTCAAATCCTTGTCTACCTGAACCTCAGACCGCTGCAGAATATGAGATTCATCCGCCACATACCGTCGCAACAGAGATACGTGGAACACGTCGTGAATACTAGAAAGACGCGGTGGCAATGCTAGTCGATAAGCCAAATCGCCAATGCTCTCCAAGATCCCAAACGGACCGATAAATCTGGGAGACAACTTGCCCTTAAGGCCAAATCTAAGAATCTTGCGGAAAGGTGACACTCTCAGAAACACTTTCTCCCCGACATCGAACTGCAAAGGCCTACGCTTGATATTAGCATAACTGGCCTGGCGATCCTGGGCAGTCTTAATCCGTTTCTTGATCTGATCAACAATGTCTATCGCCTGCTGGATAAACTCCGGTCCTTCAGCCTGTCTCTCCCCCACTTCTTCCCAGAAGAGTGGAGTACGACAACGTCGCCCATACAACGCTTCAAAAGGTGCCATCCCAATACTAGTGTGATAGCTGTTGTTGTAAGCGAACTCGATCAACGGCAAATGATCCTGCCAGGCTGAACCAAAATCCAAGACGCACGCTCTAAGCATATCCTCTAACGTACGGATAGTGTGCTCTGACTGACCATCAGTCTCTGGATGATAGGCTGTACTCAAACTGAGAGTAGTACCCATCGCACGCTGAACACTCCCCCAGAACCTAGAAGTAAACCTGGGGTCCCGATCGCTGACAATGCTCACAGGCACTCCATGAAGTCGGACGATCTCCTGAATGTACATCCGTGCCATGCGATCCACAGAGTACTCTCGGCTATAGGCAATGAAATGCGCTGACTTGGTGAGTCGGTCCACCACAACCCAGATAGCATCACAGTTCCTCGGGGATACCGGCAAATGGGTCACAAAGTCCATAGTGATAAACTCCCATTTCCATTCAGGAATAGGCAGACTGTGAAGCAATCCTCCAGGTCGTCGGTGCTCTGCCTTGACCTGTTGACACACCAAACATCTGGAAACAAACTGATAAACACTGCGTTTCATTCCCTTCCACCAGAAACGAGTACGTAGATCCTTGTACATCTTGTTGCTCCCATGATGAATACTCAACTTAGTGCGATGTGCCTGAGACAAAATCTCCTCTCGCAACTCTTCATCCTGTGGAATCACAAGCCTACCAGACAAACACAGAAAGCCATCTGACTGATAATGAAATCCAGACGAGCTACCCTCGTTAGCTAGACGAGCTAAACGCTGGGTCTTCGAATCAGACATCTGAGCATCTCGGATCCGCGAGTACAAGGCTGGCTCAGATAATATCGCAAACATCTGGATACTCTGCATACCTTTCTTATGCTTGAAGGTATAACCTGAAGTACAACAGTCACTGATCGCACTAGACATCGAACAAGTCTGAAGTGCGGATAGTCGCACCTTGCGACTCAAAGCATCAGCGGTGAGATTAGCAGCTCCCGGATGGTACTTAATCTCACAATCATAGTCCTTAAGCAAGTCCATCCAACGTCTCTGCCTCATGTTCAACTCCGCCTGAGTGAACAAATACTTGAGACTCTTATGGTCGGTGAAGATCTCAAATTTCTCGCCATAAAGATAATGACGCCAGATCTTCAAAGCGAACACAATGGCTGCTAACTCCAAATCATAGACTGGGTAGTTGTCCTCGTGAAGCTTCAGCTGTCTAGAAGCGTATGCGATCACATGCCCATTCTGAGTCAGGACACAACCTAACCCCTGAAGAGAAGCATCTGTGTAAACTACATACCCTCCAGATCCTGACGATAATGCTAACACTGGCGCAGAAGTCAACCGCCGTCGAAGCTCACGAAAATTCTCCTCACACTCGGAGGACCACTCGAAATTCACACCCTTGCGGGTAAGCTGCGTCAACGGTCGAGCTAACTGAGAGAAGTTCAGAATAAAGCGACGATAATACCCTGCTAGACCCAGAAAACTACGGATCTCAGCAACCGTCGTCGGACGTGACCAATTAAGTACCGCTTCAATCTTGCTTGGATCAACAGAAATCCCCTCCCTGGATATGATATGGCCAAGAAAAACCACTCTATCCATCCAGAACTCACACTTGCTCAGCTTAGCGTACAACTACTCATCTCGAAGAGTCTGTAGTACCAACCGCAAGTGAGAAACATGCTCTTCCATATTACGCGAATACACCAAGATGTCGTCAATGAAGACCACGACAAACTTGTCCAAATACTCCCTGAAGACACGGTTCATCAGATCCATGAATATAGCCGGCGCATTGGTCAAACCAAATGGCATCACTAGGAACTCGTAATGCCCATAGCGAGTACGGAATGCAGTCTTGGCTACGTCCTGATCACGGACTCTCAACTGATGATACCCAGATCTCAAGTCAATCTTGGAGTAAATAGAAGTACCCTGCAGCTGATCAAACAAGTCATCAATGCGAGGCAACGGATACTTGTTCTTCACAGTGACTCGATTCAGCTGCCGATAGTCAATGCACAGCCGCATCGACCCATCCTTCTTCTTCACGAAGAGAACAGGAGCTCCCCAAGGAGATACACTAGGACGAATGTACCCCTTGTCCAAAAGATCATGTAGCTGATTCTTCAACTCACGCATCTCTGACGGAGCCAGACGATACGGTGCTCTAGAAATAGGCGAAGTACCCGGCATCAACTCTATGCCAAACTCGACTTCCCTAGCAGGAGGAAAACCCGGAATCTCATCAGGAAACACATCTGGAAATTCATCCACAACAGGAATGCTCTCTATCCCAATACTCTCAGCGGACAAATCAACTGCATAGATAAGGTAGCCTTCCCCGCCAGACTCCAGAGCTCGACAGGCTCTCAAAGCTGATACCAAAGGCATCGGGGGTCGCGCTCCCTCACCATAGAAAAACCAACTCTCACTCCTTCCGGATGAAAGCGTACTAATCTCTGATAGCAGTCCACTGAAGCTCGATAGGTAGTCAGCACATCTATTCCCAGAATGCAATCAAAGTCGTCCATCGCCAGGACCATGAGATTCGCTAACAGAATGTTCCCTTCGAACTCTAAAGGGCAACCCATCACTAGACGCTTAGCCAAAGCAGATTGGCCCGTCGGGGTAGAAACAGACATCACTACGTCTAGTGCAATGCATGGTAATTTATGCCTCTTAACAAAACGTGCAGAAATGAAGGAATGAGATGCACCAGTGTCAATAAGTACAAGAGCAGGTATACCATAAAGCATAAATGTACCTGCGATGACTTTCTCATTCTCTTCCACAGCCTGATCATGTCTCAGGGCAAACACCTGGCCAGAAGCTCGTGGCCTCAAATGAGAACTCCCAGCAGACTGTCCCTGCGACCTCTGCTGTACGGTAGCCTGAGAACCCGATCCTGAACCAGAACCAGAACCGCCTCCCCCAGACTGTGGACAATCCCTCCGGATATGACCAGTCTCTCCACAACGGAAACAAGCTCCAGAAGCTCTGCGGCACTTGTCGGATGGATGGTTCTTCCCACAGTGATCACACTTGTCCTTCTTACCGAAACGGACAATACCTCCAGAACCAGAGGAAGAAGTAGACCCGGACTTCTTGAAAGTTTGGGCACGGGGACCCAAAGAACTAGCAGGTCTCGACTGAGAGAAAGACCTGTTCCGCCGAATGCTGTCCTCCGCCTGGTGACAACGGCTCACCAAACCCTCGTAGGACATGTCGTCACCAACCGCCACACGGTCATGGATCTCAGGGTTAAGGCCCTGAAGGAACAGATTATACTTCATCTCTGAGCTATCAGCAATCTCGGGGCAATAGGATAGCAGATCAAAGAACCTCTGCTGATACTCATCGATAGACATAGTTCCCTGTCGCAGACTCAGTAGCTCGCCTGCCTTCGACTGTCGGAGTGCAGGAGGAAAATACCGCTTTTGGAAAGCTGTGCGAAACTCGGCCCAGGTGGCCACTCCTCTCGCCGTAACAAAAGGTGCAGAAGTAAACCTCCACCACCTACGCGCACGCCCATCCAGAAGATAGCCAAGGGTCTCCACCTTCTGCTCATCGGTGCATTGGAAAGTCTGAAAAGTCATCTCCATGCGGTCTAACCAGTTCTCCGCATCCTCCGGAGACTCACCTCCAACTAAGGGCTTAGGACCCATAGCTAAGAATCGACGCACAGTGAAACGCTCGTCGTCATGGTGACGATGACGCCGTTCTCGACGAGGCTCCCGGTCGGCATCACCCCAACGCCCACCAACACTGCCATGAGAACTCTGGTCGTCACGATTTGACATCTACAAAAATACCTCAAGATGAGACTAAATCCCAAGAAATCTTTTGCATGCTCTGATACCATAAATGTAGTGACCCTTACCCAGATCACCTACTAAACAGAACTTAGGCATGCAATTAACTTAATAAAACAGATATCAGAATAAAACTGCGGAAACCAATAACATTATACAATCCCAGGTAAAGGAATCTGTAATTATCCAATAATATACAACCAAATCGAATAGCTGTATAAACCCAAACAACAGTAATAAATCCTAGACGAAGCTCCAGCTGGCCAACCACTGACTAGCCCCTCCTGGATCCACCCTCCTCGTCCAATCGCAAACCTGCCCCATGGAATAGGGTGTCCAGAAAAATAAAGAGTACGAGACGTGAGCATAAAACGCTCAGTGCGAGAGTATGAGTATACATGCATGCAAAGTGAACTCCCTATAGACTCGAGGTCAAGGATCAGATAACAGAGACAGACCGGGCCCTGGTATGTAGCACGCTGTGCCGTCGCTTCAGGAGGTGGCTCCCATACCGAGATAACTGTGGATACGCCGGACCCAAATCGATGGAAGTCCATCCACTAACAGGATAGGGTACAACACTACTACAGACATCTCGAAGGAGATACAGCAAGATGCAAATGAATGCAGCATAATATCATGGCATATAAATCATGCAGTCACATAATACATGCATACTCAGTCAGGATATCTCGAACAGTACTTTCGTACCTCAAATACCAAGTAGGCACTACCAGCTCTAAGTCCAAGCCTAAAGTCCGCCTACACAGCGAAATGATACTACTATCATTACAGTGCTCTAAAAGCCTTAACTAAGCTATTGCATACTCCTAAATATTTATAGGAAGCAAAAGCTATACCTTCGTCCGTCGTTAGCCCTTTGATGTCGATGCCTCCAGAACTTGGGCACAACTCCGCTACGACTATCGAACGCCTCTCCGACCTCCGGACCAAGCCTAAGAAGACTAGAACAGCTCGAATATGACTAGAAATAGAGAGGAAATCCGGAATTGGCAAGGAGAAATGAAGTCTCGGCCTTCTATTTATAGACAACGATCGGAACGTCCGAACCTCGATCGGAACGTCCGATCCTGCCATCGGAGCTTCCGAAGATCCTGATCTGCCACGTGTCAAAATATCAATTGATGACTCCGGATAGGGGTGATCGGAGCCTCCGGTCCGGATCGGAGCTTCCGATCCAGCCACACGTCATGGATGACGTAATATCATCGGTGCCTCCGATCCTCATCGGAGCTTCCGATCCGTCCAATCCCTAATTTATTTAATTAGCATTAATCCTTTAATTACTTAATTAGGGTTCGGGCTACTACAATATTAATGCGCGCCAGCCCCTGAGATAGTGAGCGCTCGTGCCATCAGTGTTATCGGAATTTTTAAATTCCCGGGAAGGAAACTTTCAGATTTTATTGGTCTTTTTGTTGGGCTTTGTGTGCAACATATAAAAAGGAACTGGGAGTCAGAATATAGGGAAGCCGCTGCATACATCTGAGAAATATTTTGGAGAGCTGAGCGTGAGAAATTTGAAGAAGAAATCTGGGCAACGTGAAGAACATCAACTGGAACAAAGACGAAGATCGATCGACCGGATACGGAATCGAATATTTGGATTTGTTTTCTTGATTTTGAACTAATTATCTTTGAATTGATGTTTAGATTTCTGAACATGAATTTTTTTATCAGTTTTTGAGTATGAACTAAATTTTTAGAGTCTAGAGGTTGATGTAGCCTGGTTGAGATACTTTTACAAGTTTTTAATTTTATTGGATTGAATTACATTAGATTAATTGATTTTCTAGATTTGATTTTCTTTTCAAATACTTGATCAATAATTTAATTGTAATATTTATTTGGAATCCGAAACTTGAGAGAGGGATTTTGAATAGGACAGATAGATATAATACTGTTAATTGTTTATATAACTCGTGAGAGTATATAACGTTAATAGAGCCTGAAGAACATTGTTTTACACAATTCACTGCAGTTAGATTCTTAATAGGGATATTGTAATTGAACTGTAGTTCATACAATCTATTTGACACTCGGGAGTGGGAAATAGAATAATATAGGTGTTCTTGGCTATTAATTGAATGGAAAATTAATAATTTAGAGGTTTGCAGAAAAATAAAATAATCAAAAGCTTGTTGCATAATTTTGTGCCCGCAAGTGCACGATGTCAAGTTTTAATATAGAGTGAGTAGAGTATCATTTCCACGAGGATTTAAAATTTATATTCAAACTAAATACTGTAAGTAAAATAATCTCAACTTTGTTTAGAAAATCAAAGTTTAAAATTCAATAAACTAAAATAAAAGAAAGAATCAAAAATTTCAAGGACGGCTTTGGTTACACAATCTGAGACGGGTTCTAGATAGAAGATATCACTAGATTTTCATTGTTGCAATTCATATCAATTGATTATATCATCTATTCCAATTTATAGGTAAAAAAACCCTTAATTGTTATTTACTTCCTCTTTCGAGCGCCAAGTAAATGTTATTATTCTAATGCTAATTTCGATATCCCTATCAGAAAACAAACAATAAAATAATTTAATAAAATTCTATGATTCTCTTTCAATGACCTCAAAGGAAATTGTAAGTGTAGTAGCCCGTAACCAAAATCAGTAATTAAGGAATTAATCATAATTACTTGGATAGAGTTCGAAAGCTCCGAAGGTGAGTTCGGAAGTTCCGAACAGGATCGGAAGCTCCGAACAGGATCGGAAGCTCCGATGGTATTACGTCAGGCATGACGTGTGGCAAGATCGGAAGCTCCGATCAGGATCGGAAGCTCCGATCACCCCTATCCAGAGTTAACAAGTGATATTTTGACACGTGGCAGATCAGGATTTTTGGAAGCTCCGATGGCAGGATCGAACGTTCCAATCGAGGTTCAGACGTTCCGATCGAGGATCGGAAGCTCCGATCGTTGTCTATAAATAGAAGGCCGAGAATTCGTTTTCAATTGCCAATTCCGGATTTCCTCTCTAATCTAGTCGTATTCGAGTTGCTCTAGCCTTTCTAGGCTTGACCCGGGAGTCGTCGAGGCATTTGATAGTCGTAGCAGAGTTGTGCCCAAGTTCTGGAGGCAACGACATCAAAGGGCTAACGACGGACGAAGGTATAGCTTTTGCTTCCTATAATTATTTAGGAGTATGCTTTAGCTTAGTTAAGGCTTTTAGAGCGCTATAATGATAGTAGTATCATTTGGCAGTGTATCGCGGATTATAGGCGTGGACCTAGGGCTGATAGCACTTGCCTAGTATTTGAGGTACGGAAGTACTGTTCGAGATATCCTGACTGAGTATGCATGTATTATGTGACTGCATGATTTATATGTCATTGATTTATTCTGCATTCATTTGCATACTGAGCTATTTCCTTCGAGATGTCTGTTAGTAGGGATTTTCCCTATCTTTTTAGTGGTTGGACTTCCATGGATTTGGGTCCGGCATATCCACTTGTATTATGGTGTGGGAGCCACCTCCTGAAGCGACGGCACAGCGTGCTACATACCAGGGCCCGGTCTGTCTCTGTTATCTGATCCTTGACCTCGAGTTTATAGGGAGTTCACTTTGCATGCATGTATACTCATACTCTCGTACTGAGCGTCTTATGCTCACGTCTCGTACTCTGTGTTTCTGGACACTCAATTCCATGGGGCAGGTTTGCGATTGGACGAGGCGGGTGGATCCAAGAGGGGCTAGTCAGTGGTTGACCAGCTGGAGCTTCGTCTAGGTTTTATTTCTGTTGTTTTGAGATTGATACAGCTATTAGATTTGGTTGTATATTATTTGGATAAATTACAGATTCCTTTACTTGGGATTGTATAAACGTTTATGGTTTCCGCAGTTTTATTCTGATATCTGTTTAATTAAGTTAATTGCATGCCAAAGTTCTGTTAGTAGGTGATCCGGGTAAGGGTCACTACATTTATGGTATCAGAGCATGCAAAAGTATTCTTGGTATTTAGTCTCATCATGAGGTATTTTTGTAGATGGCAGATCGTGATGACCAGAGTTCTCATGGCAGTATTGGTGGGCGTTGGGGTGATGCCGACCGAGAGTATCGTCGAGAACGGCGTCATTGTCATCATGAAGACGAGCGTTTCACTGTGCGTCGATTCTTAGCTATGGGTCCTAAGCCCTTAGTTGGAGGTGAGTCTCCGGAGGATGCGGAGAACTGGTTAGACCGCATGGAGACGACTTTTCAAACTTTCCAATGCATCGAGGAGCAGAAGATGGAGACCCTGGGTTATCTTCTGGATGGACGTGCGCGCAGGTGGTGGAGGTTTACTTCTGCACATTTTGTGGCGGTGAGAGGAGTGGACACCTTGGCCGAGTTCCGCACAGCTTTTTAGAAGCTGTATTTTCCTCCTGCACTCCGTCAGTCGAAGGCAGGCGAGCTTCTAAGTTTGCGACAGGGAGACATGTCTATTGATGAGTATCAGCAGAAGTTCTTTGATCTGCTATCCTATTGCCCCGAGATTGCTGACAGCTCTGGGATGAAGTATAATTTGTTCCTTCAAGGCCTTAACCCTGAGATCCATGACCGTGTGGTTGTTGGTGACGACATGTCCTACGAGGGTTTGGTGAGCCATTGTCACTAGGCAGAGGACAACATTCGATGGAACAGGTCTTTCTCTAAGTCGAGACCTGCTAGTTCTTTGGTTCCCCGTGCCCAATCATTCAAGAAGTCTGGATCTACTTCTTCTTCTTCTGGCTCTGCTGGTGTTGTCCGTTTCGGAAAAAAGGACAAGTGTGATCACTGTGGGAAGAACCATCCATCCGACAAGTTCCGTAGAGCTTCTGGAGCTTGTTTCCATTGTGGAGAGACTGGTCATATCCGGAGGGATTGTCCACTATCTGGGGGAGGCGGTTCTGGTTCAGGATCTGGTTCTCAGGCCATCGTTCAGCAGAGGTCGCAGGGACAGCCTGCTGGGATTTCTCATTTGAGGCCACGAGCTTTTGGCCAGGTGTTTGACCTGAGACACGATCAGGCAGTGGAGGAGAATGAGAAATTCATCGCAGGTACATTTCTGTTTTATGGTATACCTACTCTTGTACTTATTGATACTGGTGCATCTCATTCCTTCATTTCTGCACGTTTTGTTAAGAGACATAAGTTACCATGCATTACACTAGACGTAGTGATGTATGTTTCTACTTCGACGGGCCAATCTGCTTTGGCTAAGCGTCTAGTGATGGGTTGCCCTTTAGAGTTTGAAGGGAACATTCTGTTAGCGAATCTCATGGTCCTGGCGATGGACGACTTTGATTGCATTTTGGGAATAGATATGTTGACTACCTATCGAGCTTCAGTGGACTGCTATCAAAGATTAGTACGCTTTCATCCGGAGGAGAGTGAGAGCTGGTTTTTCTATGGTGAGGGAGCGCGACCCCCGATGCCTTTATTATCAGCTTTGAGAGCCTGTCGAGCTCTAGAGTCTGGCGGGGAAGGCTACCTTATCTATGCAGTTGATTTGTCCCCTGAGAGTATTGGGATAGAGAGCATTCCTGTTGTGAATGAATTTCCAGATGTATTTCCTGATGAAATTCCAGGTTTTCCTCCTGCTAGGGAAGTCGAGTTTGACATAGAGTTGATGCCGGGTACTTCACCTATTTCTCGAGCACCGTATCGTCTGGCTCCGTCAGAGATGCATGAATTGAAGAATCAGCTACAGGATCTTTTGGACAAGGGGTACATTCGTCCTAGTGTATCTCCTTGGGGAGCTCCTGTTCTTTTTGTAAAGAAGAAGGATGGGTCGATGCGGTTGTGCATTGACTATCGGTAGCTGAATCGAGTCACTGTGAAGAACAAGTATCCATTGCCTCGTATTGATGACTTGTTTGATCAGCTGCAGGGCACGTCAGTTTACTCCAAGATTGACTTGAGATCTGGGTATCATCAGTTGAGAGTCTGTGATCAGGACGTAGCCAAGACTGCATTCCGTACTCGCTATGGGCATTACGAGTTCCTAGTGATGCCATTTGGTTTGACTAATGCGCCGGCTATATTCATGGATTTGATGAACCGTGTCTTCAGGGAGTATTTGGACAAGTTTGTCGTGGTCTTCATTGACGATATCTTGGTGTATTCGCGTAATACGAAAGATCATGTTTCTCACTTGCGATTGGTACTGCAGACTCTTCGAGATGAGCAGTTGTACACCAAGCTGAGCAAGTGTGAGTTCTGGATGGATAGAGTGATCTTTCTTGGCCATATCATATCCAGGGAGGGGATTTCTGTTGATCCAAGCAAGATTGAAGCGGTACTTAATTGGTCGCGTCCGACAACGGTTGCGGAGATCCGTAGTTTTCTAGGTCTAGCAGGGTATTATCGTCGCTTCATTCTGAACTTCTCTCAACTAGCTCGACCTTTGACGCATCTTACCCGCAAGGGTGTGGATTTCGAGTGGTCCTCCGAGTGTGAGGAAAATTTCTGTGAGCTTCGACGGCGGTTGACTTCTGCGTCGGTGTTGGCATTACCGTCAGGATCTGGAGGGTATGTGGTATACACTGATGCTTCTCTTCAGGGGTTAGGTTGTGTTCTGACTCGGAATGGGCATGTGATCGCATACGCTTCTAGACAGCTGAAGCTTCACGAGGACAACTATCCAGTCCATGATTTGGAATTGGCAGCCATTGTGTTCGCTTTGAAGATCTGGCGTCATTATCTGTATGGCGAGAAATTTGAGATCTTCACCGACCATAAGAGTCTCAAGTATTTGTTCACTCAGGCGGAGTTGAACATGAGGCAGAGACGTTGGATGGAATTGCTTAAGGACTATGATTGCAAAATTAAGTACCATTCGGGAGCTGCTAATCTCACCGCTGATGCTTTGAGTCGCAAGGTGCGACTATCCGCACTTCAGACTTGTTCGATGTCTAGTGCGATCAGTGACTGTTGTACTTCAGGTTATACCTTCAAGCATAAGAAAGGTATGCAGAGTATCCAGATGTTTGCGATATTATCTGAGCCAGCCTTGTATTCGCGGATCCGAGATGCTCAGATGTCTGATTCAAAGACCCAGCGTTTAGCTCATCTAGCTAACAAGGGTAGCTTGTATGGATTTCATTATCAGTCAGATGGCTTTCTGTGGTTGTCTGGTAGGCTTGTGATTCCGCAGGATGAAGAGTTGCGAGAGGAGATTTTGTCTCAGGCACATCGCACTAAGTTGAGTATTCATCCTGGGAGCAACAAGATGTACAAGGATCTACGTACTCGTTTCTGGTGGAAGGGAATGAAACGCAGTGTTTATCAGTTTGTTTCGAGATGTTTGGTGTGTCAACAGGTCAAGTCAGAGCACCGACGACCTGGAGGATTGCTTCAAAGTCTACCTATTCCTGAATGGAAATGGGAGTTTATCACAATGGATTTTGTAACCCATTTGCCGGTATCCTCGAGGAACTGTGATGCTATCTGGGTTGTGGTGGACCGACTCACCAAGTCAGCGCATTTCATTGCCTATAGACGAGAGTACAATGTGGATCGTATGGCTTGGTTGTACATTCAAGAGATCGTTCGACTTCATGGAGTGCCTGTGAGCATTGTCAGCGATCGGGACCCCAGGTTCACTTCTAGATTCTGGGGGAGTGTTCAACGTGCAATGGGTAATACTCTCAGTTTGAGTACTGCCTATCATCCGGAGACTGATGGTCAGTCGGAGCGCACTATCCGTACTTTGGAGGATATGCTTAGAGCGTGCGTCATGGATTTTGGTCCAGCCTGGCAGGATCATTTGCCATTGATCGAGTTCGCGTACAACAAGAGCTATCATACTAGTATTGGGATGGCACCTTTTGAGGCGTTGTACGGGCAACGTTGTCGTACTCCACTCTTCTGGGAAGAAGTGGGGGAGAGACAGGCTGAGGGATTGGAGTTTATCTAGCAGGCGATAGACATTGTTGATCAGATCAAGAAATGGATTAAGACTGCACAGGATCGTCACGCCAGCTATGATAATATCAAGCGTAGGCCTTTGCAGTTCGATGTCGGGGAGAAAGTGTTTCTGAGAGTGTCACCTTTCCGCAAGATTCTCAGATTTGGCCTTAAGGGCAAGTTATCTCCCAGGTTTATCGGTCCGTTTGAGATCTTGGAGAGCATTGGCGATTTGGCTTATCTACTAGCTTTGCCACCGCATCTATCCAGTATTCATGATGTGTTCCACGTATCTCTGTTGCGACGGTATGTGGCGGATGAATCTCATATTCTGCAGCGGTCTGAGGTTCAGGTGAACAAGGATTTGACTTATGTTGAGAAACCTATTCGTATCCTGGATTATAAGGATAAGGTTTTGCGGAACAAAGTCATTCCTTTGGTTTTAGTTCAGTGGCAGCGCCGAGGCACTGAGGAAGCTACTTGGGAGCTTGAGGACAGGATGCGTGAAGACCATCCTGAGTTGTTTTGATTTCATTCTTAAAGTTGTATTCAGTTGCAAACTCTGTAAACGTTTGATTTGAATAAAGAACGTTTCTGATTTTTGTATTACATTCAGTACTTAATATCTGATTTCGAGGACGAAATATCTTAAGTGGGGGAGAATGTAGTAGCCCGTAACCAAAATCAGTAATTAAGGAATTAATCATAATTAATTGGATAGAGTTCGGAAGCTCCGAAGGTGAGTTCGAAAGTTCCGAACAGGATCGGAAGCTCCGATGGTATTACGTCAGGCATGACGTGTGGCAAGATCGGAAGCTCCGATCAGGATCAGAAGCTCCGATCACCCCTATCCGGAGTCAACAAGTGATATTTTGACAAGTGGCAGATCAGGATTTTTGGAAGCTCCGATGGCAGGATCGGACGTTCCGATCGAGGTTCGGACGTTCCGATCGAGGATCGGAAGCTCCGATCGTTGTCTATAAATAGAAGGCCGAGAATTCATTTTCAATTGCCAATTCCGGATTTTCTCTCTACTCTAGTCGTATTCGAGTTGCTCTAGCCTTTCTAGTCTTGACCCGGGATTCGTCGAGGCGTTCGATAGTCGTAGCAGAGTTGTGCCCATGTTCTGGAGGCATCGACATCAAAGGGCTAACGACGGACGAAGGTATAGCTTTTGCTTCCTATAATTATTTAGGAGTATGCTTTAGCTTAGTTTAGGCTTTTAGAGCGCTATAATGATAGTGGTATCATTTGGCAGTGTAGCGCGGATTATAGGCTTGGACCTAGGGCTGATAGCACTTGCCTAGTATTTGAGGTACGGAAGTACTGTTCGAGATATCCTGACTGAGTATGCATGTATTATGTGACTGCATGATTTATATGTCATTGATTTATGCTGCATTCATTTGCATACTGAGCTATCTCCTTCGAGATGTCTGTTAGTAGGGTTTTTTCCTATCTTGTTAGTGGTTGAACTTCCATCGATTTGGGTTCGGCATATCCACTTGTATTATGGTATGGGAGCCACCTCCTGAAGCGACGACACAGCGTGCTACATACCAGGGCCTGGTCTATCTCTGTTATCTGATCCTTGACCTCGAGTTTATAGGGAGTTCACTTTGCATGCATGTATACTCATACTCTCGTACTGAGCGTCTTATGCTCACGTCTCATACTCTGTGTTTCTGGACACTCTATTCCATGGGGCAGGTTTGCGATTGAATGAGGCGGGTGGATCCAAGAGGGGCTAGTCAGTGGTTGACCAGCTGGAGCTTCGTCTAGGTTTTATTTCTGTTGTTTTGAGATTGATACAACTATTCGATTTGGTTGTATATTATTTGGATAAATTACAGATTCCTTTACTTGGGATTGTATAAACTTTTATGGTTTCCGCAGTTTTATTCTGATATCTGTTTAATTAAGTTAATTGCATGCCAAAGTTCTGTTAGTAGGTGATCCGGGTAAAGGTCACTACAGTAAGCCTCCCGAACTCTACAAAAATCCTAAGTTGTGTTTTCCTATGATACTATTCAAAATCTCCTCTCCCGAGTGGCAGATTTCAAATAAATTTAACAATTCAAGTAGTGATCAAGTAATTGAAAGACAATCAAAACAAGAATACACAAATAAATTGTTAAGAATAATAGTAGGCAAAATAGTAGTCACAACATGAAACTCCAATCAAGATCCGTCAATCTCTAGAAACAACAAATAATTTTATAATGAAATTATTAAACACATAGAAATATTCAAAAATCTCATAATAAATCATGGCAGATAATAAAAATCAAAGAGTAGAGTTGATTCTCCGTCCCCAGATGAATTTCCTCTGTCTTTTGATTCGATTATCCCTTGTCGTTCGCTCCCATGTCTCAAATCCGTGTCCCAAGCCTAATTGAATGCGTAGTTGTGTGTGGTTGTGTAGTTTGGGTGCCTCTTTGTAGTAGCCCGTAACCAAAATCAGTAATTAAGGAATTAATCATAATTATTTGGGTAGAGTTCGGAAGCTCCAATCAGGATCGGAAGCTCCGAACAGGATCGGAAGCTCCGATCGATATTACGTCAGGCATGACGTGTGGCAAGATCGGAAGCTCCGATCAGGACCGGAAGCTCCGATCACCCCTATCCGGAGTCAATAAGTGATATTTTGACACGTGGCAGATCAAGATCTTCGAATGCTCCGATGGCAGGATCGGACGTTCCGATCGAGGTTCGGACGTTCCGATCGTTCTCTATAAATAGAAGGCCGAGGCTTCACTTTCATTTTCCAATTCCGAGTTCTCCTTTCCATTCTAGTCCTTTTGGAGCTGTTCTAGTCTTCTTAGGCTTGGTCCGGAGGTCGGCGAGACGTTCGGTAGTCGTAGCGGAGTTGTGCCCAAGTTCTGGAGGCATCGACATCAAAGGGCTAACGACGGACGAAGGTATAGCTTTTGCTTCCTATAAATATTTAGGAGTATGCAATAGCTTAGTTAAGGCTTTTAGAGCACTTTAATGATAGTAGTATCATTTGGCAGTGTAGAGCAGACTATAGGCGTGGACCTAGAGTTGGTAGAGCTTGCACTATTTTGAGGTACGAAAGTACTGTTTGAGATATCCTGATTGAGTATGCATGTATTATGTGACTGCATGATTTATATGTCATGATATTATGCTGCATTCATTTGCATCTTGCTGTATCTCTTTCGAGATGTCTGTTAATAGGATTGTACCCTATCCTGTTAGTGGATGGACTTCCATCGATTTGGGTCCGGCGTATCCACGGTTATCTCGGTATGGGAGCCACCTCCTGAAGCGACGACACAACGTGCTACATACCAGGGCCCGGTCTGTCTCTGTTATCTGATCCTTGACCTCGAGTCTATAGGGAGTTCACTTTGCATGCATGTATACTCATACTCTCGCTACTGAGCGTTTTATGCTCACGTCTTGTACTCTGTGTTTCTGGACACCCTATCACATGGGGCAGGTTTGCGATTGGACGAGGAGGGTGGATCCAGGAGGGGCTAGTCAGTGGTTGGCCAGCTGGAGCTTCGTCTAGGTTTTATTACTGTTGTTTGGGTTTATACAGCTATTCGATTTGGTTGTATATTATTGGATAAATTACAGATTCCTTTACTTGGGATTGTATATTGTTTATGGTTTCCGCAGTTTTATTCTGATATCTGTTTAATTAAGTTAATTGCATGCATAAGTTCTGTTTAGTAGGTGATCCGGGTATGGTCACTACACGCTTGTTCTTCCCTAGATTCTTTCAAAGTTGTGTGGCTCTTGTGCGGCGTCTCCCCTCTATATTGTCTCCTTGAAGTCCTTTTTATATGTCCTCAAAGCCCACCAAATAAAGCCCGACAACTCATGTATTTTAAAAACTCAAAAATCTACACAATTCACGCACAGAGAAGCTTGGGCGCACCTGTAAAGAGGCGCGGGCGTGCATCTCTTTCGGTTTTTTTTTTCTCGCACAGCTCTAGCGCCTAGGCTCTGCAGAATGGCACCTAGGCGCTTCCCGCAGCTTTCCTTTTCACCATCTGCGCAGCCTTCTTGAAAAATTCATAACTTGAGTTCTAGCCGTCGGATTGAGCTCAAATTTTGACACCAGATTTAAAACATCCTAGAATTTAATTTTAATGATTGAGATTTGATTTAGATGCCTCAAACATTCCTAGAAATTTTATGAAGTTGCTTCTTCATATTTCATTTTTCTGCTTTTTCTTGGTAATTTTCCTCCAATCCTTGCATCTCACAAAAACAACAAAAAATATGCATAATATCCACTTGATACATCACAAAATCCAAGTAAAATCATTGATAAGTGCATTTTATGCACTTAATTTATATATGATTTGAATTGACTTTTGTGATGTATCGAGTGGGTATTATGAATATTTGTTGTTTTTTTTGTGAGTTGCAAGAATTGGTGCGAAAATAACAAGAAGAAGCGGAATGATGAATTATGGAGCAGCAACTTCAGAAAATTACTGGGAATTATTGAAGCATCAAAATCCAATCTTCAACGTTCATATTCAAGTTTAGGATGTTTTGAAGTTTCTGTCAAAATATTAGCTCAATCCGACGGTTAGTTTGGGAGATATAATTTTTTAAAAATTGTCGCGCGTTGCAGAATTCCTCATGCGAGAGAAAGGCGCGCCCGCCCCGCTTTCAGGCGCGCCCGCGCCATCCTTGGCGTGAAAAGAAGTGTAAATTCGAGGCTCTGGCGTGCCCTCGCCACTCTATTGCGCGTCCGCGCCGCTCTGTGCGAGAAATTGGCAGATTTTTTGAACTTTAAAACTCTCGATTTGTCGGGCTTTCTTTGACGGGCTTCGAGGACATATAAAAGGGACTTCAAGGACACAATCAAGGGGAGAGCCGCCACACAACAACACACACAAATTTGCGAGATTTGAGAAGAGAAAAAGAGGCACGCAAACAAGAGAACCACACAACTACGCATTCAAGTAGGCTTGGGACACGGATTTGAGACGTGAGAGCGAAAGACAAGGGATAATCGAATCACACGATAGAGGAAATTCATCTGGGGACGGAGAATCAACTCTACTCTGTGATTTTTATTATTTGCCTTGATTTATGATGAGATTTTTGGATATGTCTATGTGTTTGATTATTTCATTTTAAACTTATTAGTTATTTCTAGAGATTGATGGATCTTGATTGGAGTTTCATGTTTTGACTATTATTTTGCCTAATATTATTTGTTCTTAACAATTTATTTGTGTATTCTTGATTTGATTGTCTTTCAATTACTTGATCACTAATTGAATTGTTATATGTTGGAAAACGGTGTTCAGATCAATCAGAATTGATACCCGGTGCAGCGGAAGTTTTAAAATTTTATATGGAACAATTCCATATCATGGGTATCAAAACTTTACGATTAAATTGTGCGTGTAAAAATTAAATAACAATTAAATTTTTACCTTGAATCTTGAAACGAGATTATGGACACCAACAGATAACTCTCCTCTTGTTGTATATCCCAGGAACTGATGGACGAATAATTATTCAATCAGGTCCACGAACAGAAGTTTAATCCCTCTGATAGATTGCACTAGAAAATCTATCAGAAGTTTCTACAAAGAGAATTAACGAATTTGATCCGTTAAACCAGACTGCAAATTCAAAATTCACAGGCTGGATTTTCTGACAGAGAGAGGAGAGGGGCGGCGGCCACTAGAGAGAAAACCCTAGTGTTTTTCGAAAATTATGCCTCTGTTGTGTAATTTCTGTACTGCAATAACTTATTTATAATGTGGGCTGCTAACAGCTTAGAGCCCATTAGTCATAAGTTCAAGCCTGACAAGCAAAGCCCGCATGTTCAGAAATTAATATAAAATTCATCGTGACTCAGATTGATAAACCAATTTCACCAATGTGCACAGAAACCATTTCTGCATCTTTTAAAGTCAAGATAAATTTTCTGAATCCGAATTCAGTGATTTCCAAAAATGCCCATCCCTATGTCATTTTAGGAAATCTTACTCTTCTACTCTGATATAAGAAGTCCCACTTCTTTATTCACTAAATTTAACTCTTTAAATTTAATTATCTCAACGGGGATTAAAAATCCATTACTTGTGTGACCCTCAATGGTTCAGGGATACAGCTAGCCGTGGGCTCACAACTCCTTGTGACTCGGAACAACAATTTCCGACTTGCCCATCGAATCATGGTAAGAGCGACATCGCCCCATGATTCCCTAGGTATCACTGATAGTGCCTGCAAGAACCAATAGATTTTGGTTAGCGTACAGTACGGTCCCTTCATCCATATATCCCGATCGAATCAACAACCATTGGTAAATCGAGAGTCGTTCGAGATTCGATAACTATGCAATGCATCTTGAAGATCAAATAGTGACATCGCATGTGCTACTAAGAAACCATTTCTTAAAACACATCATGTACTCTGGCCAGAGATTCGTCACACTAATATCTCCTCAGATTGCATAGGATATCCACACTAGCAAGTATGTGGTGAATCCTTGACAACAAAGCATCGACTCCTATATGTGTCATAACTGTACCCAATCCCGACACCTGATGACCCCAATAGAGTCGGTAAACGAGTCAAAGTACAGTACTAGCATATAGAGTCTCAATGATGTTTCAAGTAGTAAGGACTAATGGTGTACAACCAAAACCGCGGACTTTATCCACTCGATAAGTGATAACCACTTGGAAAGTTCGGATAGGGTAGTTCGATCATTCATCGTATGAATATCCATTTGCATGCTTTGAACATCTCTATGTTCCATACCAATGAAACGTGGTACTCGGCATCGCAAATGCTAGTCTCAATCTCGAGCGATCCTTATCCTTATTAACGGACGGCTCAATCGACTAGGAACTGTTTAGAATATACAGTGACTATAAGATGTGTTTCATGATAGACATCCCCATGTGCCACCACATCTTACATACACTATAGTATATTCAAGGTCTTCATCTAAACATCTTATAGTATGTCACAACATAATAATATGATAAAAGATAAAGTAAACGTCATTATAAAAGTGTAAATTATATTAAACAAAAGATTGTTTATACATAGAGTCATAAAAGCCCTTAGCCACAAGTTGGCTCACCGGGCACCCACTCTTTCATTATATTTATTTGAAATCTGGCACTCGGGAGAGGATATTTTGAATAGGATCATAGGAAACACAACCTAGGATTTTTGTAGAGTCGGGAGGCTTACAAGTTCCTTTGAGGTCATTGAAAGAGAACCATAGAATTTGATAAATTATTTTGTTGTTTGATTTCTGATAGGGATATCGTAATTAGCATTAGAATAATAACAATTACTCGGTGCTTGGGAGAGGCAGTAAATAACAATTAAGGGTTCTTGGCCTATAAATTGGAATAGATGATATAATCAATTGATATGATTTACATGAATGAAAATCGAGTGATATCTTGTATCTAGAACCCGTCTCATATCGTGTACCCAAAGCCATCCTTAAAATTATGGATTTATTTTATTTTATTTTATTTTATTGAATTTTAAACTTTGATTTCCTGAACAAAGTTGAGATTATTTTAATTACAGTATTTAATGTGAATATAAATTTTCAATCCTCGTAGGAACCATACTCTACTCATCGTATATTAAAACTTGATACCGTGCACTTGCGGGCACAAAAATATCGCAACAAGTTTTTGGCGCCGTTGCCGGGGATTGATTCAATTTATTGTGCACTAATATTGTTACCAAGTGATCTTGATTTTGATTTAGAATTTTTATTTTTATTGTCTATTTATTATTATCATTATTTTTGGATTAATTTATTTTGTTTTGTCTATGTCTGCAGTTTATTCACAGATCTTAAAGTTTTGAAAGTGCAGATGCAGTCGGGCTGAGGACTATAAACTAAGCGCTGCTTGGCAGGCAACCAAAGAGTTTTTAGTATTATTTATTTATTATGTTTATTTGATTTTTATGTATTTACTTCTTAAATTTTTGTCCCTCGTCATTTTTTTTAGGTTGTGTAGAGATGAAGTTTGGTGGTGTTACCCCTACTATATCCCCAATGCGCTACAAATTACGATGAAAAAAAATGACGACTACTGATGGTCGTTGTCACAGGTACGTGTATTCCTCTGCTATTTAATTTGTTTAATTTACATTGAGGACAATGCACATTTTAAGTTTGGGGGGATGTGTGAAGTTTGAAAATTATGAAATTTTTTTTATGAGTTAGTGTGATTTAAATGCATGATGTGTAATTATTTTGGCCTATGATAAAAATAATTTTTTATGTTAAAAATGTTAATGTTAGCTATATTTAATCTTGAGTTCTCACACATATGCACTATGTCTTGATTGTCTAGACTCTAGTGATTAGAGAAGCTTTGTGATATTGTAAGTGAATTGGATGATTTGATTCTTAACTTTTGTGATTTATGCTTGAAACTGAGGTAGACTTCTACGAGCTTAGAAATGATTTAGGCATTAAAATATAAAAAAAATTAATAATAATTCCATCCGGGCCATTGATAAGGAATTGAAATCCTAATTCCCTTGTCCTTGGCTAAGTATGCGGAATAAATGGGGTTGCAAAAGTGAAAAAAATTAATTTTTGTTAAAACAAACTCCATCCGGGCCTGGAAAGGGATTGAAATTCTAATCACCAATCCATGGCTAAGTTTGCGGACAAAATGGGGTTGATGCTCCATCCGGGCTATAGACGAGAGGATTGAAATCCGAATCCTATCTTTAGTTATAGCTAAGTTTGCGTGTAATTTATGGGGCTAAAATAAAATTGGGTGCAAAATCCATCGATGTTATGAAAAATCTTTGATATAACTTGAAAAGTCCTTTTTATCCTACTGAGTAGAAGTTGAACATGGTGGAGAGTGTTTTGAAACTAGAGAGCGGAGTTGATGATTCTATGAAACAAACTTGTTGCACTAGTGTATCGAAAGCGAGGAGGATAGACAAGATTGGTGAATCACACACACACGAGAACTCTTGAGAAAATTAGCGGACATGTGTATTTAATCTTGGAATGTAAAAATTCGGAGGCCGACTATATTGCTCATTATTGTTTTGCTCGGGACTAGCAAAAGCCTATGTTTTGGGGAATTTGATAAGTGCATTTTATGCACTTAATTTATATATGATTTGAATTGAATTTTGTGATGTATCGAGTGGGTATTATGAATATTTGTTGTTGTTTTTGTGAGTTGCAAGAATTGGCGCGAAAGTAGCAAGAAGAAGCGGAATGATGAATTATGGAGCAGCCACTTCAGAAAAAGACTGGGAATTATTGAAGCATCAAAATCCAACCACTGTTCATATTCAAGTTTAGGATGTTTTGAAGTTTCTGTCAAAATATTAGCTCAATCCGACGGTTAATTTGGGAGATATAATTTTTTAAAAATTGTCGCGCGTTGCAGAATTCCTCATGCGAGAGAAAGGCGCGCCCGCGCCATCCCTGGCGTGAAAAGAAATGTAAATTCGAGGCTCAGGCGTGCCCTCGCCACTCTATTGCACGCTCGCGCCGCTCTGTGCGAGAAATTGGCAGATTTTTTGAACTTTAAAACTCTCGATTTGTCGGGCTTTCTTTGACGGGCTTCGAGGACATATAAAAGGGACTTCAAGGACACAATCAAGGGGAGAGCCGCCGCACAGCAACACACACAAATTTGCGAGATTTGAGAAGAGAAAAAGAGGCACCCAAACTAGAGAACCACACAACTACGCATTCAAGTAGGCTTGAGACACGGATTTGAGACGTGAGAGCGAAAGACAAGGGATAATCGAATCACATGATAGAGGAAATTCATCTGGGGATGGAGAATCAACTCTACTCTGTGATTTTTATTATTTGCCTTAATTTATGATGAGTTTTTTGGATATGTCTATGTGTTTGATTATTTCATTATAAACTTATTAGTTATTTCTAGAGATTGATGGATCTTGATTGGAGTTTCATGTTTTGACTATTATTTTGCCTAATATTATTTATTCTTAACAATTTATTTGTGCATTCTTGATTTGATTGTCTTTCAATTACTTGATCACTAATTGAATTGTTATATTTATTTGAAATCTGGCACTTGGGAGAGGAGATTTTGAATAGGATCATAGGAAACACAACCTAGGATTTTTGTAGAGTCGGGAGGCTTACAAGTTCCTTTGAGGTCATTGAAAGAGAACTATAAAATTTGATAAATTATTTTGTTGTTTGATTTCTGATAGGGATATCTAAATTAGCATTAGAATAATAACATTTACTCGGTGCTCGGAAGAGGCAGTAAACAACAATTAAGGGTTCTTGGCCTATGAATTGGAATAGATGATATAATCAATATATATGATTTGCATGAATGAAAATCGAGTGATATCTTGTATCTAGAACCCATCTCATATCGTGTACCCAAAGCCATACTTAAAATTATGGATTTATTTTATTTTATTTTATTTTATTGAATTTTAAACTTTGATTTTCTGAACAAAGTTGAGATTATTTTAATTACAGTATTTAGTGTGAATATAAATTTTCAATCCTCGTAGGAACGATACTCTACTAATCGTATATTAAAACTTGACACCGTGCACTTGCGGGCACAAAAATATCGCAACAATCATTTATAAATTAAGTGCATAAATTGCACTTATCAAATAATCCCAAAGTTAGACTTTTGTTAGTCCCGAGCAAAACAATAATGAGCAATATAGTCGGCCTCCGAATTTTTACATTTCAAGATTTAATACACATGTAGGCTAATTTTCTCAAGAGTTCTCGTTTGTGTGTGATTTGCCAATATTGTCTATTCTCCTCGCTTTCGATACACTAATGCAACAAGTTTGTTTCATAAAATCATCAATTCCGCTCTCTAGTTTCAAAACACTCTCCACCAAGTTCAACTTCTACTCACTAAGATCAAAAGAACTTTTCAAGTTATACCATAGCTTTTTTTTTCTTCATAAAATCACCGGATTTTGCACCCAGTTTTGTTTTATTTTGCCCCAATAATTACCCGCAAACTTAGCTATAACTAAAGATAGAATTCGTATTTCAATCCCCTCGTATATAGCTCGGATGGAGCATCAACCCCATTTATCCGCAAACTTAACCATGTATTGGTGATTAGGATTTCAATCCCTTCCAGGCCCGGATGGAGTGGTAAATTTTTTTTCAAAAATCAAATTTTTTTATATAAATTTTCAACCCCATTTATTCCGCATACTTAGCCAAAGACAAGGGAATTAGGATATCAATTCCTCATCAATGACCCGAATGGAGTTATTATTAATTTTTAATATTTTAATGCCTAAATCATTTCTAAGCTTGTAGAAGTCTACCTCGGTTTCAAGTATAAATCACCAAAGTGAGGAATCGAATAATCCAATTCACGCACAAAATCACAAAGCTTCTCTAATCACTAGGATCTAGACAATCAAGGCATAGTGCATATTTTGTGAGAACTCAAGATTAAATATAGCGAAAACAATATTTTTAGCACAAAATTTATTTTTATCATAGGCCAACACAATTACATTCATGTCTTTAACTCAAACTAACTTATGAAAAATGTTCTAAATTTTTCAATACTCCCCCCCCCCCCCCCCCCCCCCTAAATTAAAATGTGCATTGTCCTCAATATACAATAAACAAATGAAATAGCATATGAATGCACAGACTTGTGAAAACGACCATCAGTAGTCGTCATCCTTTTCATCGTCATCATAAATACTATAATTAAAATAATCTCAACTTTTTTTAGAAAATAAAAGTTTAAAATTCAATAAACTAAAATAAAAGAAAGAATCCAGAATTTCAAGGATAGCTTTGGGCACACAATCTGAGACGGGTTCTAGATAGAATATATCAGTCGATTTTCATTCATGCAATTCATATCAATTGATTATATCATCTATTCCAATTTATAGGCCAAGAACACTTAATTTTTATTTGCTGCCTCTCACGAGCGCCAAATAAATATTATTATTCTAATGCTAATTTTGATATCCCTATCAGAAATCAAAAAACAAAATAATTTAATAAATTTCTATGATTCTCTTTCAATGACCTCAAAGGAACTTGTAAGCCTTCCGAACTCTACAAATATCCTAGTGTTAGGAATTGAATACGTGCGTAGAGGGGGGGGGTCAATATACACTTATGATAATCTTTAATTCTAATGCAATATGAATGAGCAAATGTTAGTTTACTCAACCGATTTTTTGTTAGCTTGCTAGATGTATAAGAGCTACTTATGATAGTGCGGAAGCAACTCTTAATATGCTAGTTGATAGTAATGGAATATTGTAATGCAGTAACGTAAATAAACACAAATATGTTTCTGGATGTTCGGAGCTCAATCTCCTACGTCACCCCTTCTTCCACCTCGGAAGGATTCACTAGAAAACTTTTGTTATTACAACGTCTGCAATATACGCGGTCCAAATTAGGACTTATCCAATGCCCAAGATGGAACTCCTAGATTCACAATGATAAGATTTAAAGCTCTTATCAGACTTTTCTTTAGTTGGTGATGATAACCGTCTAAGTTTCTTGAAGACTTAGACTCTCAAATCCTTTGTAGCAGATAGTGTTATTCAAACAACAGCTGGATTTGAGTGACCCTTGAAAAGATATCCTTGTAGATCGGATATGGTTTTTAGCTATGGGTTGAATGAGCGGTCGAGTATTCAAAGTAGATTCAAGAGCTCAAGTATGCAAATTCTTTGCAATCGTGGCTCTCTTTCCTTGTAGAGAGGATCTGATATTTATATCAATTTTATCCAACGTCTTTCTCTTCTGTTCAACGGTAGGAAAGCGTCTGATGTCAGATATTAATAGTATATTCTGAAAATCTCATACTAGGAGCGCCTTTACACCTACGTTGCTGAAAAAAAGTAAATATAACTTATTTCCTTTGGTGTTCGGTGTCAACTGAGTTTCTGGATACTTTCCCCTTTTTGACATCACCATTGTTAAGATGAGAAATAATCTCTCCAAGTTGAGCACCGACAGTGTCTTGGAATGAGTCAATACGGGAGTCAATGTGAGCAATCAAATCAGCTTGAAGAACTGATATTTGAGCGGAGGTGTGCTCATTTATGCGACGAACAGTTTGTGAAACTTGTTCGGCAATGGTATCCATAGCTCAAAGATTGCGTTCTTTGTAGTTTCTTAGTTCAGTAACACATCGACCGAGCTAAGAAGATATACTGTTTAGACAAGACATGATCGCGGATCTGGATCTTGCAATACCAGCATCTTGTCCTTGGATGCGATTGCTAAGGCTCTGCGTTGTGGATCGAAGGTCGTCTATGATGCGTTCCAAGGCATAAGTTGTAGATTGTGGCTCAACAACCGAAGCTGAAGCATGTTCGTCAATTCCATATCCTATTGTATTGAGCATAATTTCTTGATCATCGGCAGTAGTCATGACAGGTGATGAGATGAAATGCTTTGTGATTGGAGGTGTGACGGTTGTTGTGTTCAATGATGATGGTACATCGAACGTAATCTCCTGGTCAATTGGACTGACCGGACTAGTTGGCTGCGATGCAGTCACAGTCGGGTTCGAAGAGCAATCAGTTGAGTGAATCTCATGAATTAGGGATGTAGGCTGATCTTCGTCAAATATGGCTTTTGTAAAGTCTGAGACTAAGGTGAGTGGGATCTCCAAAAGAAAATCATCACCACTTGAGTTAATTGGTTCGATCAGTTGAGGTTCTGAAACATGAGCAGTACTTGATGTCGTCTGTTCAACAGAAGAGGCGACAAAAGAGAAGTATGTCGAAGGACATTCTTCATGTGCCGTAATGAAGTCATGTTCCTATGCTGAGAATATGAAGTCAGACATTCTGAGTTATTGTGAGAATCCAGAATTGGAAACATCGCCTGAACTTTTGCTCGATATGCGCGCTCGTATTCATCGGTTGGTAAAGGAATGGAGTGCTTGAGTCGATATTCCCATAAAAAGGTGTTAGTGACATCAAAAGACTGCTTAAGATGTAAGATGACTTCACTGTCATCCTTGGTATTCTTGATCATCGGTTGATAGTTCTCTTCTCTTTTAGAAAGAATGTATCGGGCGAGGCTATCACGGAGCTGTACATCAACCAATTTGTATCTTCTGAGTGCGATCTCATGATTTGAGGAAGCAATAAGAAAGAACATTTTGTCCTCTAACTTGTAGAGGTATTCCAGCTTGTTCTCATGCAGAATCTGAGAATATGAGGCGTTGATGCGATAGTTCATCCATTCATCAAATATCCTGAAGTCTGAACAGCCCTGAGAATGTTGAAAATGATGATGAGGACCTCCACTTTGCCTACTGATTGGGCTTTTTGAGGTGGGATGAAGATTCCTTTCCCTTTTTCTTGAAGATCGGTAGAGGTTGTGTTGGGTGCTGAGGACGTTGGTTCATTGAAGGTAATTACTTTAGTGGAGGAACTTGGGTGCTTACAACTAGATCCTGAGTCTTTAGAATTTGCTGACTGACGGTGGAGACTTCATCGACCGATGAGATGGGTATCTCCACTGAAAGAGGTACAACAGTAACTATGGTGCTTTTAGCTGGCTTGGATGTCGGCTGAGGAATGGGAACTGTTTGAGTAGGAAATATCATTGATGCGGAGACTTCAACTGGTGATGCTTTCAGCTGAGAGGTAGGAGTGTGAACGGTTGATAACAGTTTGATCCTCTTTGGTTTCGGTTGAGATGGCTTGAAAGCCATTTTCTTCTTTGGAGAGGGAGAAGAGCTAGCAAAAAACTGAACCAAAGGAGCATTGTCACTGACTTCATCATCAAGGTCAGAATCCACAATTATAGTGTGTCTGGTAGGTCGAGGACGTTTAAGTTGAATAGCTTCAGTACTCATAGCAGCTTGTTGTTCTGCCCAAACTCCTGTTTGATAGTCCTTAATTGATCAGTTGTCACTTGATTATTTTGGAAGAATAGTGACTTCATTGAGCCATTTAGAGACATGTAAGACTTCAAAACATATAAGTTTGCGTTGAGTGTGAGTGACCGTGAGTGTTGTACACGTCAACGAAAATTTTGAATTTTGAATTTTGAAAAGTAAAACACAAAACGCTGTAAAATAAAGATAAATATAATATAAATATAAATAAATAAAGGGCGATTAGGTCCAAATTCCAATGTCTATAATCATTCTTGATTGCCTGAAATCAGGATTTGTGTCATTTCGGATACGCCGTCAGGTCCAAAAATATGATTTGTTGTGTAGGCTTATCAGTGGATAATTGTAATTGATATCTGCCGACGCTTCTTCTTCCTGAGGTGCCTATAAATATGAAAACAAGAAATTAGTCGGTCAATCAAAATATTCTTATAATCTATAGAGCGATAAGATGCCGGGCCCCGGAGGTGATTTTGCTGAAGAGTTCAACGCTGCTTTGACCAGGGTGAGATATCGTGAATATGAAGATATGGTGTTCGGTCAAGTCGTTGAAGAATGGGATGCGATTGAGGAGTTGCGTCTCTATCTTTCTGTAGTAGCCCGAACCCTAATTGAGTAATTAAAGGATTAATGCTAATTAAATAAATTGGGGATTGGACGGATCGGAAGCTCCGAAGGGACGATCGGAAGCTCCGATCGGGATCGGAGGCACCAATGATATTACGTCATCCATGACGTGTGGCTGGATCGGAAGCTTCGATCAGGACCGGAGGCTCCGATCACCCCTATCTGGAGTCAACAAGTGATATTTTGACACGTGGCAGATCAGGATCTTCGGAAGCTCCGATGGCAGGATCGGACGTTCCGATCGAGGTTCGGACGTTCCGATCAAGGATCGGAGGCTCCGATCGTTGTCTATAAATAGAAGGCCGAGACTTCATTTCTCCTTGCCAATTCCGGATTTCCTCTCTATTTCTAGTCATATTCGAGCTGTTCTAGTCTTCTTAGGCTTGGTCCGGAGGTCGGAGAGGCGTTCGATAGTCGTAGCGGAGTTGTGCCCAAGTTCTGGAGGCATCGACATCAAAGGGCTAACGACGGACGAAGGTATAGCTTTTGATTCCTATAAATATTTAGGAGTATGCAATAGCTTAGTTAAGGCTTTTAGAGCACTGTAATGATAGTAGTATCATTTCGCTGTGTAGGCGGACTTTAGGCTTGGAATTAGAGCTGGTAGTGCCTAACTGGTATTTGAGGTACGAAAGTACTGTTCGAGATATCCTGACTGAGTATGCATGTATTATGTGACTGCATGATTTATATGCCATGATATTATGCTGCATTCATTTGCATCTTGCTGTATCTCCTTCGAGATGTCTGTAGTAGGGTTGTACCCTATCCTGTTAGTGGATGGACTTCCATCGATTTGGGTCCGGCGTATCCACAGTTATCTCGGTATGGGAGCCACCTCCTGAAGCGACGGCACAGCGTGCTACATACCAGGGCCCGGTCTGTCTCTGTTATCTGATCCTTGACCTCGAGTCTATAGGGAGTTCACTTTGCATGCATGTATACTCATACTCTCGCACTGAGCGTTTTATGCTCACGTCTCGTACTCTGTATTTTCTGGACACCCTATTCCATGGGGCAGGTTTGCGATTGGACGAGGAGGGTGGATCCAGGAGGGGCTAGTCAGTGGTTGGCCAGCTGGAGCTTTGTCTAGGCTTTATTACTGTTGTTTGGGTTTATACAGCTATTCGATTTGGTTGTATAATATTGGATAATTATAGATTCCTTTACCTGGGATTGTATAATGTTATTGGTTTTCGCAGTTTTATTCTGATATCTGTTTTATTAAGTTAATTGCATGCCTAAGTTCTGTTTAGTAGGTGATCTGGGTAAGGGTCACTACATTTATGGTATCAGAGCATGCAAAAGATTTCTTGGGATTTAGTCTCATCTTGAGGTATTTTAGTAGATGTCAAATCGTGACGACCAGAGTTCTCATGGCAGTGTTGGTGGGCGTTGGGGTGATGCCGACCGGGAGCCTCGTCGAGAACGGCGTCATCGTCACCATGACGACGAGCGTTTCACTGTGCGTCGATTCTTAGCTATGGGTCCTAAGCCCTTAGTTGGAGGTGAGTCTCCGGAGGATGCGGAGAACTGGTTAGACCGCATGGAAACGACTTTTCAGACTTTCCAATGCACTGATGAGCAGAAGGTGGAGACCCTTGGCTATCTTCTGGATGGGCGTGCGCGCAGGTGGTGGAGGTTTACTTCTGCACCTTTTGTTACGGCGAGAGGAGTGGCCACCTGGGCCGAGTTTCGCACAGCTTTTCAAAAGCGGTATTTTCCTCCTGCACTCCGACAGTCGAAGGCAGGCGAGCTACTGAGTCTGCGACAGGGAACTATGTCTATCGATGAGTATCAGCAGAGGTTCTTTGATCTGCTATCCTATTGCCCCGAGATTGCTGATAGCTCAGAGATGAAGTATAATCTGTTCCTTCAGGGCCTTAACCCTGAGATCCATGACCGTGTGGCGATTGGTGATGACATGTCCTACGAGGGTTTGGTGAGCCGTTGTCACCAGGCGGAGGACAGCATTCGGCGGAACAGGTCTTTCTCTCAGTCGAGACCTGCTAGTTCTTTGGCCCCCCGTGCCCAGTCATTCAAGAAGTCCGGGTCTACTTCTTCCTCTGGTTCGGGAGGTGTTGTCCGTTTCGGTAAGAAGGACAAGTGTGATCACTGTGGGAAGAACCATCCATCCGACAAGTGCCGCAGAGCTTCTGGAGCTTGTTTCCGTTGTGGAGAGACTGGTCATATCCGGAGGGATTGTCCACTGTCTGGGGGAGGCGGTTCTGGATCTGGTTCAGGATCTGGTTCTCAGGCTACCGTACAGCAGAGGTCGCAGGGACAGTCTGCTGGGAGTTCTCATTTGAGGCCACGAGCTTCTGGCCAGGTGTTTGCCCTGAGACATGATCAGGCTGTGGAGGAGAATGAGAAAGTCATCGCAGGTACATTTATGCTTTATGGTATACCTGCTCTTGTACTTATTGACACTGGTGCATCTCATTCCTTCATTTCTGCACGTTTTGTTAAGAGGCATAAGTTACCATGCATTGCACTAGACGTAGTGATGTCTGTTTCTACTCCGACGGGCCAATCTGCTTTGGCTAAGCGTCTAGTGATGGGTTGCCCTTTAGAGTTCGAAGGGAACATTCTGTTAGCGAATCTCATGGTCCTGGCGATGGACGACTTTGATTGCATTCTGGGAATAGATGTGCTGACTACCTATCGAGCTTCAGTGGACTGCTATCAGAGATTAGTACGCTTTCATCCGGAAGGGAGTGAGAGTTGGTTTTTCTATGGTGAGGGAGCGCGACCCCCGATGCCTTTGGTATCAGCTTTGAGAGCCTGTCGAGCTCTGGAGTCTGGCGGGGAAGCTACCTTATCTATGCAGTTGATTTGTCCGCTGAGAGTATTGGGATAGAGAGCATTCCTGTTGTGGATGAATTTCCAGATGTGTTTCCTGATGAGATTCCAGGTTTTCCTCCTGCTAGGGAAGTCGATTTTGGCATAGAGTTGATGCCGGGTACTTTGCCTATTTCTAGAGCACCGTATCGTCTGGCTCCGTCAGAGATGCGTGAGTTAAAGAATCAGCTACAGGATCTTTTGGACAAGGGGTACATTCGTCCTAGTGTATCTCCTTGGGGAGCTCCTGTTCTCTTCGTGAAGAAGAAGGATGGGTCGATGCGGCTGTGCATTGACTATCGGCAGCTGAATCGAGTGACTGTGAAGAACAAGTATCCGTTGCCTCGTATTGATGACTTGTTTGATCAGCTGCAGGGTACTTCTATTTACTCCAAGATTGACTTGAGATCTGGGTATCATCAGTTGAGAGTCCGTGATCAGGACGTAGCCAAGACTGCATTCCGTACTCGCTATGGGCATTACGAGTTCCTAGTGATGCCATTTGGTTTGACTAATGCGCCGGCTATATTCATGGATTTGATGAACCGTGTCTTCAGGGAGTATTTGGACAAGTTTGTCGTGGTCTTCATTGACGACATCTTGGTGTATTCGCGTAATACGGAAGAGCATGTTTC
This sequence comes from Henckelia pumila, assembly GCF_033568475.1. Classification (NCBI taxonomy): domain Eukaryota; kingdom Viridiplantae; phylum Streptophyta; class Magnoliopsida; order Lamiales; family Gesneriaceae; genus Henckelia; species Henckelia pumila. The sequence goes on from NW_027331813.1 coordinate 1,653,159, forward strand.
TCACTTGCGGTTGGTACTACAGACTCTTCGAGATGAGCAGTTGTACGCCAAGCTGAGCAAGTGTGAGTTCTGGATGGATAGAGTGGTCTTTCTTGGCCATATCATATCCAGGGAAGGGATTTCTGTTGATCCAAGCAAGATTGAAGCGGTACTTAATTGGTCGCGTCCGACGACGGTTGCTGAGATCCGTAGTTTTCTGGGTCTAGCAGGGTATTATCGTCGCTTCATTCTGAACTTCTCTCAGTTAGCTCGACCGTTGACGCAGCTTACCCGCAAGGGTGTGGATTTCGAGTGGTCCTCCGAGTGTGAGGAGAATTTCCGTGAGCTTCGACGGCGGTTGACTTCTGCGCCGGTGTTAGCATTACCGTCAGGATCTGGAGGGTATGTAGTTTACACGGATGCTTCTCTTCAGGGGTTAGGTTGTGTCCTGACTCAGAATGGGCATGTGATCGCATACGCTTCTAGACAGCTGAAGCTTCACGAGGACAACTACCCAGTCCATGATTTGGAGTTAGCAGCCATTGTGTTCGCTTTGAAGATCTGGCGTCATTATCTGTATGGCGAGAAATTTGAGATCTTCACCGACCATAAGAGTCTCAAGTATTTGTTCACTCAGGCAGAATTGAACATGAGACAGAGACGTTGGATGGACTTGCTTAAGGACTATGATTGCGAGATTAAGTACCATCCGAGAGCTGCTAATCTCACCGCTGATGCCTTGAGTCGCAAGGTGCGACTATCCGCACTTCAGACGTGTTCGATGTCTAGTGCGATCAGTGACTGTTGTACTTCAGGTTATACCTTCAAGCATAAGAAAGGTATGCAGAGTATCCAGATGTTTGCGATATTATCTGAGCCAGCCTTGTACTCGCGGATCCGAGATGCTCAGATGTCTGACTCGAAGACCCAGCGTTTAGCTCGTCTAGCTAACGAGGGTAGTTCGTCTGGATTTTATTATCAGTCCGATGGCTTTCTATGTTTGTCTGGTAGGCTTGTGATTCCACAGGATGAAGAGTTGCGAGAGGAGATTTTGTCTCAAGCACATCGCACTAAGTTGAGTATTCATCCTGGGAGCAACAAGATGTACAAGGATCTACGTACTCGTTTCTGGTGGAAGGGAATGAAACACAGTGTTTATCAGTTTGTTTCCAGATGTTTGGTGTGTCAACAGGTCAAGGCAGAGCACCGACGACCTGGAGGATTGCTTCACAGTCTGCCTATTCCTGAATGGAAATGGGAGTTTATCACTATGGACTTTGTGACCCATTTGCCGGTATCCCCGAGGAACTGTGATGCTATCTGGGTTATGGTGGACCGACTCACCAAGTCAGCACATTTCATTGCCTATAGCCGAGAGTACTCTGTGGATCGCATGGCACGGATGTACATTCAGGAGATCGTTCGACTTCATGGAGTGCCTGTGAGCATTGTCAGCGATCGGGACCCCAGGTTTACTTCTAGGTTCTGGGGGAGTGTTCAGCGTGCGATGGGTACTACTCTCAGTTTGAGTACAGCCTATCATCCAGAGACTGATGGTCAGTCAGAGCGCACTATCCGTACGTTAGAGGATATGCTTAGAGCGTGCGTCTTGGATTTTGGTTCAGCCTGGCAGGATCATTTGCTGTTGATCGAGTTCGCTTACAACAACAGCTATCACACTAGTATTGGGATGGCACCTTTTGAAGCGTTGTATGGGCGACGTTGTCGCACTCCACTCTTCTGGGAAGAAGTGGGGGAGAGACAGGCTGAGGGACCGGAGTTTATCCAGCAGGCGATAGACATTGTTGATCAGATCAAGAAACGGATTAAGGCTGCACAGGATCGTCAGGCCAGCTATGCTAATATCAAGCGTAGGCCTTTGCAGTTCGAGGTCGGGGAGAAAGTGTTTCTGAGAGTGTCACCTTTCCGCAAGATTCTCAGATTTGGCTTTAAGGGCATGTTGTCTCCCAGATTTATCGGTCCGTTTGAGATCTTGGAGAGTATTGGCGATTTGGCTTATCGACTAGCATTGCCACCGCATCTATCCAGTATTCACGACGTGTTCCACGTATCTCTGTTGCGACGGTATGTGGCGAATGAATCTCATATTCTGCAGCGGTCTGAGGTTCAGGTAGACAAGGATTTGACTTATGTTGAGAAACCTCTTCGCATCCTTGATTTTAAGGATAAGGTTTTACGGAACAAAGTCATTCCTTTGGTTTTAGTTCAGTGGCAGCGCCGAGGCACTGAGGAAGCTACTTGGGAGCTTGAGGACAGGATGTGTAAAGACCATCCTGAGTTGTTTTGATTTCATTCTTTAAGTTGTATTCAGTTGCAAACTCTGTAAACGTTTGTTTGAATAAAGAATGTTTCTGATTTCTGTATTTGCATTCGGTACTTAAGATCTGATTTCGAGGACGAAATATCTTAAGTGGGGGAGAATGTAGTAGCCCGAACCCTAATTGAGTAATTAAAGTATTAATGCTAATTAAATAAATTTGGGATTGGACGGATCGGAAGCTCCGAAGGGACGATCGGAAGCTCCGATCGGGATCGGAAGCTCCGATCGGGATCGGTGGCACCGATGATATTACGTCATCCATGACGTGTGGCTGGATCGGAAGCTCCGATCAGGACCGGAGGCTCCGATCACCCCTATCTGGAGTCAACAAGTGATATTTTGACACGTGGCAGATCAGGATCTTCGGAAGCTCCGATGGCAGGATCGGACGTTCCGATCGAGGTTCGGACGTTCCGATCAAGGATCGGAGGCTCCGATCGTTGTCTATAAATAGAAGGCCGAGACTTCATTTCTCCTTGCCAATTCCGGATTTCCTCTCTATTTCTAGTCATATTCGAGCTGTTCTAGTCTTCTTAGGCTTGGTCCGGAGGTCGGAGAGGCGTTCGATAGTCGTAGCGGAGTTGTGCCCAAGTTCTGGAGGCATCGACATCAAAGGGCTAACGACGGACGAAGGTATAGCTTTTGCTTCCTATAAATATTTAGGAGTATGCAATAGCTTAGTTAAGGCTTTTAGAGCACTGTAATGATAGTAGTATCATTTCGCTGTGTAGGCGGACTTTAGGCTTGGACTTAGAGCTGGTAGTGCCTACCTGGTATTTGAGGTACGAAAGTACTGTTCGAGATATCCTGACTGAGTATGCATGTATTATGTGACTGCATGATTTATATGCCATGATATTATGCTGCATTCATTTGCATCTTGCTGTATCTCCTTCGAGATGTCTGTAGTAGGGTTGTACCCTATCCTGTTAGTGGATGGACTTTCATCGATTTGGGTCCGGCGTATCCACAGTTATCTCGGTATGGGAGCCACCTCCTGAAGCGACGGCACAGCGTGCTACATACCAGGGCCCGGTCTGTCTCTGTTATCTGATCCTTGACCTCGAGTCTATAGGGAGTTCACTTTGCATGCATGTATACTCATACTCTCGCACTGAGCGTTTTATGCTCACGTCTCGTACTCTGTATTTTCTGGACACCCTATTCCATGGGGCAGGTTTGCGATTGGACGAGGAGGGTGGATCCAGGAGGGGCTAGTCAGTGGTTGGCCAGCTGGAGCTTCGTCTAGGCTTTATTACTGTTGTTTGGGTTTATACAGCTATTCGATTTGGTTGTATAATATTGGATAATTACAGATTCCTTTACCTGGGATTGTATAATGTTATTGGTTTCCGCAGTTTTATTCTGATATCTGTTTTATTAAGTTAATTGAATGCCTAAGTTCTGTTTAGTAGGTGATCTGGGTAAGGGTCACTACACTTTCTGTCATTCATCCACAAGGTTTGATGAATCCAGAGAGAGACTATGTTGTCCAGATGTGGCCATATGAAGAAAATCTTGGGTCAACTGATCCGGTAAAGGACTGGAGACATCAGTCGGAGGACATTGTCTACATTTGCTCTCCTACCAGAGAGCTTACGTTCTTCATGCTCTCATGGAAGAATGCAGTGGAGATGGAGATAGTTAAGGCAGTAGCAGCCTTTGAAGCTTTAATGTAACCGACTTCTCCTGTAAAATCTCCAAGTTAATGTGAAATAAGAATTATTTTGTGTATTATCTGCTGATTATACGTATAAGTATCGTAGAAGATATCATCATCACGCCAATTCATATATCAGAGGTTTTTAGCATTAAAAACGATGTGACTAAAAGAGGTGGATATAGATGATTATGAGTCACAGTCGGGAAAGTCGAGAAAGGATAATAGTAATCAGAAGAAGTACGATGTAAATAGTGACTATTTTAATCTTTCAATAAATGCACGGTACAAATATCGATAAAGTATGCTTATCCAAGTTCTTTTGCCAATATCTTGTAAAGATATTCTTGATGATTCAGTGTAGGCAACTGTTGGCCAACTTGAACTTTGGCTTTCTAGTTTTCTTGCTTATAAATAATGTGCCTTTGATCCAGAAAGAAAACATAACTTAGTTCAAAATATACAACATATATCAATGGATGAGTCTGATTTTGAAAGAAGAAAAGCTTTGTATAGAAGTAGAGTCATAGAAAGGGCCATGCGTATCTGGCTTCTTTTGGAGGGGATATGTGAGACCTCGGTTCTAAACATCTAATATCAGATTAAACAAATAATAAAGCATACGATAAACCAAGATTCAAACAATTAAATTTTTTTAAGGCCACGCGCTCGCGCAAGATGAACATCTCGCGCATGCACAGGCTACACTTCCAGAGCCCCGGCTGAAGGCTCGCGCGCGCGCGAGCTGACAAACCCGAGCCCTTGGAATTTTCTTGCGCGCGCGAGGACCACCTCGCTTGCGCGCGTAAGGCCTGGGCAGAAATGCTCAGCCTAACAAAAATTATTCCCATGCTCGATTTCAACATGCATTCAAATACATACACAAAACGGGGTGTAGAGAATACACGCAATATCAAAACATGCATTCATAAAGCCTAAGATCAACAAGAAGTCTAGATCGATAAAATTTCCAAACATGCTTCGATTCTAGATTACGATCCGAATACAGAACAAGTTCGAATTACAATACATATAAGTTTGAGTTCTAACATGCTTCAATATTAAACTACATAAACTTGCTAATTTGACTTCTAAACCAAGTCCCACTACTAACTCTCCCTCTTGATGCTAACTAGGTCTTCGCTGACTTGATCCTGCCCCTTCTGTTGCCAAGTACACGCACAAAACAAAGCAACAACCGGATAACTCCGGTGAGAATGATATTTCCAGTAAAAGCAACATAAGAAGTAATACATGTAACATCTCAACAAGATGCTTTCAAGACAACATAATCAAATCAAAACGAATGATATGCATGTCTTTAAAATAGGGATATAATTTATGATCAACAAGGGATTTCTGCTCTGCTTTTGGGATCCCGAGGATGAGATCACGTAACAATTCACCGACTCTTCCAATCGAGGTGGTGCCACGTATCCCACTTCCCTAGACTTTGGTGCAACTATAAGGAGTATGCTGACACTAGGTGAACCTCTTCACCCAGGCCACTTACAGTATAGCCCCCAAAACGCCTAAACAAAAAGGGTTGTTCTACCCGCTGAAATCAAAGTTGGCTCAAGATGAATGCATAATAAAACATAAAACATTAGCCACATAATAAAAGCTCAATCAATCAACAAAATACAAGTTCCACATGCTAGAACAAGTATTGATGCAAGTATGTGATTTTAAGGGAAACTCGAGAACCAACTGTCCTGAGTATGCTATCCCTCTAAAGATGACTGCTTTTACCTTTCAATGCAATAGTTCCAACTCTGGATAAGCTACAATAAAAGGTTATATCAGAAACTATACAACCTAACAACAACAACGGCTCAAGGTAATCTCTTTACCGTTCTTTGTCCAACTCTTCGAAGATCCAATGATGCTAACACAGGGCACGACAAACTCCAAACGAATCTGTATAGAGGCAAAGAAGATCAACAACGACAATAATCAACTCATAAGCCAAGTTCAACAACACAAAACGGTTCAAAATCTCTAAAACTCAAACCGGCGGCATAATGACTATAAAATTAACAAACTGGAAATGCAGACAGCAGTATAAAAACAATAATAACTCACAACGATGTTAATACAACAAAAATACTGCAAACCAATCAAATCTCAAACTCCAAATTTTCGAATAAACTTCCAAAATCATAACAATTCCGATCGACGTTCTAATTCAAAACCGACTGAGAATAAACGATCAGAACTCTGCCAAGAACAACATACTCGCAACTCAATCGATTCTAACAACATCCAAAAAATAGAACCAATCTGATCGGAGAAATACTTACGATATAACGGAGCTCTCGATGTCGTGATCGCTAATCTGCCTTCAGAATTAAATTCCAACGGACGGATCGACCGGAAATCAAAATCACAAAGCTTGGAATCACGTTTGGGCACCTTCAATGGAGGAGGAACGAAATGGGGAAGGATATGAAGTGTTTTGACAAGTCAACAATGAGTAGATAATATATAAAATCAATTATTTGCGTTTTAGTCCCTAAAATTTCCAAAATTTGCAAAATAGATCCTGATAAATATCAAAATGCCCTCGATTTCTGAAAACTCTAATTATCTCATATAAGCTCAATTAAGATAAAATCTGGCGTTACAATTCTCCCCCTCTAAGAAGAGATTTCATCCTCGAAATCAATAAGAATCACAACTCATAAGATATAATAAATAACTAGAAACTGAAATAAGAACTCGCATTATCAGAATAGCTCTAGAAAATGCTGTTTCATATCTGACTCGGTCTCCCAAGTCGCTTCCTCGACTCCATGACAGTTCCACTGTACTTTCACCAACAGAATCAACTTGGTTCTGAGTTGCTTCTCTTTGCGATCAAGGATCTGAATCGGTCGCTCAAATTAGCTTAGAGTCTTGTCTAACTCGGCTTTGTCAGGATGAAGAATATGAGAAGGATCCGGATGATACTTCCGCAGCATAGAGACGTGAAAAACGTAGTGAATATCAGATAAAGACGGAGGACGTAAAAGTATGTAGGCAAGATTTCCTAACTTCTCGAGAATCTCGTACAGCCCGATGAATCTCGGAGATAACTTCCCTCTCTTACCAAATCTGACAGTGCCTCTGAAAGGAGGAATCTTAAGGAAAACGCGGTCTCCCTGCTCGAAACTCAGAGGTCTACGTATGACATTCGCATACTTTTCCTGTCTAACTTGAGCTGACTTCATTCTCAACTGAATGATCTTTACTTGCTCTGCCATATCTCGAAGCATATCCGATCCAAAATCAGGTGACTCGGACAAATCATCCCAAAACAACGGAGATCGGCACTTCTTACCGTACAAAACCTCAAAAGGAACCATACCGATACTCGCTTGAAAGTTGTTGTTGTAAGAAAACTCAACAAGAGGCAAAGAATCTTGCCAACTAGTGCCAAAGTCTAGCACTACCGCTCGCAGCATATCCTCCAACGTCTGGATTGTCCACTCTGACTGTCCATCGGTCTGAGGATGATAAGTTGTACTCAGATGTAATCGAGTACCAAGTGCCTCCTGAAGACTGTGCCAAAAGTGCAAAGTGAATCTAGGGTCTCGATCTGAAACGATCGACTTCGGCACACCATGCAATCTCACAACGCTGCTAACATATAACTCAGCCATCTAATCGTGACGATACATCATTCTGTACGGAATGAAACAAGCAGACTTTGTCAATCGGTCGATCACTACCCAAATAGCATCGCATCATCGAACAGATCGCGGTAGCCTTGTGACAAAATTCATAGAAATGTGATCCAATTCTATTCAGGAATAGATAGACTGTGCAACAGACCACCGAGTCTCTTCCTCTCTGCTTTTACTTGCTGACAGTTCAAACATCGAGATACAAATCTCGCAACATCGCTGTATCACCTAAGATTTCATAATTTAAATTCCATGCCTAAAATTCTTTTTTTAATAACTATGATTTTAATTGCTTGGAATTAATTGCTTAAGTTTCCTTTAAAGTTTAAGTGCTCAAATATTTAAGTTATTATTATTGAAATTTTTGAGACAGTGATTTTCGGTTCCGGCATTTGACGATAGTGGATTTCGGCGATGAATTCCAAGACTTGTTATTTTAAAAGTTTAGTAGGGAGGTAGGAGGAAATTAGATGAGAGTTCAAAAGTTAAAAGTTACCGGGTATCAGAAATCATTTTCTTATTATTGCAATATTGAGCTTATTCTTTAACTTTTTCAAAAGTTAGAATTTTCATAAACCCGGATTAGTAAAACCCAATTTAATATTTTTAATATGGGATTTTTAAACTTAGGAATTTTATTAGTATAAGTTAGTAGGTAAAAGTTGTACTTTAAATTTGCATTATTAAAGCAACACTCACACCTACTTTTAAATACTTACATCTTTGCTTACACACAAATGTACACACTACACACTCAACTTTTAAAACACTTAAATCATTTTATTTCAAATCCTAGCCACCCAAAGTCCTTAGTAGCCGCCCCATTCTTCTCTCCTCTCCCATTCTCTTTTTTTTTGTTCGGCCGTTCCCTTCCTTGATCTCCAGCCACCGCCGCCGTCGCCAGAAGACCCTCTAGGGAGGTTGTTCTAGGTGTTGGTCAAGGGTTTCCAGCTACTTCCCCTCTTGTTTTCGAATTCTTTGGGTAATTTTAAGTGAAGACAAGTATATTCATTTTCTTGGGCATTCCATGTTTCTTGACAATTTTCGAATGGCTCATGTTTTTGCAAGACTAGGCTTCGGTTTATAGGGATTTTTCAGCTAGGGTTATGTTAAATTTTGAAATTTTCATACATGTTCATGATTGAGAGTTGAATGATGCAATGTGATGAGAAAAATGATGGGTTTCAATGCATGTTGTCACTCTCGAAAATTTCAGAAGTAATGCAAGCCTAAATTTAGAATTTTACATGGTGATTGGGATGTTTCTAAGGCATGTGAAGTGTATTTTAATGTCTGGCAATTGGTTGCATTGATTTCTCAAGAATTCAAGGTATTTTGGTGCATAAAATTGATGTTTTTGAATTGTGGAGTGGAGGTATGGTTGAGGGCTGCCAAGGTGTTTGTGTTAATTCCTAAGAGATGGTATGGAGTGTGTTTAGTGGTTTGGAAGTAGGTGGGGTAAGGATATATGGCTTGGTGGTGATTCCTCATAGTAGAAGTGTTGTGGGATGGCATTAGCATTGAGCAGGGCAGTCTGATTTCGGGGCAGGGGAGGATCTGAACATGGTCTGGGCGTGGTTAGGGCTGGTCCTAGGTCTAGGTTATGATGTTTTGGTCATGTTGGTATAAAATGGGCTCGTTTTGGTTAAGACTTTAATGAGTTATGGGTTTTTGAAGTTAAGGTGTCGGTGCAGAATTTTAGGAGTAAAAGTGGGCTGTCCGGAATTGAGTTTTGATAGGATTGTTCGAGTGGTCAAATGAAGTTACAAACTAGTCCTATGGCTTGTTGGTAGTGTATGGAGAGTTTCGGTTTGAGCGGGGTCGAATTCAGTTGAGGTAAGAATGAGATATGAGCTTTTGGGTGCGATTGCTCGGGTTATGCCTTGGTTGTGAACAATAGAGTTAAGTATGAGTCTTAACACCTAGGGGCAGCCACTCTCCCACCCTATGTCCACAATTTTGTGTTGATTCTCATTTCCTAAAGTTGAATACTTGTATGTTAGGTCTCGCCTTTGAGCCAAGCAAATGTTTATAAAGGAAGTCGCATTTAACCATGCATGCTAAGTATTTTGAGCCGAGTCAAGGAAGGAAAAGGAAAACATATTTTTTTTAAATGAAGTGATTTGATTGTGACGAGACATGATATTTATGGGTGGGGGATTTCTCACTCACTTACCATAGACCTGTAGATCGAGACCGGGAGACATCCCGGGATCCCTATCAAAATAGACGAGTAGTGTGAGATCGGGAAAAATCTTGGGATCCCTACCAAATGACAAATAAAGGGATAAGTCACGTCGGGAGGAATCTCGGCATCTTGCCGGCATAGTGCACTGCAGCCATTGATCAATCAATACAGAGGGTCACACTTCAAGGATCTAAGTTTATAGTTTCAGTTTCAGTATCAGTTTGACTCGTCTTATTGCATTCAGTTTTCAGTCATGCATGAGTTTCAGTTAAGTTAAGAAGGTTCAAGATTTTCATAGCATGATTTGGCGTGTGTTCATCAATTACATGTTGTCTCATTCTTTTGTAGCATGCGCATTCTTACAGCTTATGTTTCAAGTATATTATGTATAGTATTTTGAGTATTACTGCAGTTATTTTAAACCCTTGTTATTACACTGTTTATACTTGCTGGGTCATTAGACTCACTATGCTTGTTTGATTGTCAGGTGAGGAGGAGTTTGTAGGGACCGAAGGTCAGGGTCCTTGAGGGGAGGTCTCCGGTGGAGCGAGGCCCTAAGACCGATGTTATTTCATGTTTTCCGCATTAGTGATGATGTAATAATAAGTTTTTTTAAACTAAGTACTTTTGGTGATAGTAGGATGTGTTTTCCCTGTGCTTGGAGTTTATGATTTAAAGTTTGTTATCGATATTATTGCAACCATGTGGGTTGACTTTATTTTTCTTTATGAATAACTGTCGTAGTATGCAACCTTCTTTTCTCCTACGTCTTCTTCTTTTATTTTATGCTCGTATGGTTGCTTGAGACAGGTTGGCTTGTCTACTTACAAACAAGTCATGGTAAAATTTTTTAAAAAAATCCGTATTTTCTTTTATTATTTAATTAAGTATAGAGTGAAGGGTCGTTTCAGTTGGTATCAGAGCACGGTCTTGGTTTGGGCTGAGCCTACTGACGGTTGCTGAAACTCAAGGGATCTTGCCTCAAAGTCTGTAAGATTTATGTTTCGCTTATTGCTATTTGATCAGATTAGTAGCATTAGTTTCTTAAATTATTTGAGCATGTTTTATGTTTAAATAAAAATATTTTTCTTAAGGCATCAAATTTGAATTTTTGAAATTTGAACTTGCGCTCAGATGGCACCTCGATGTGATCCCCATGCACCTCCACCGCCGCCACTTTCTCTGCCCCCTCCACCAGTTGATGCTGGGGCTCAGGTGCTAGCCGAACTGGCTCGTATCTTAGAGCAGCATGTCGAGGCCCCAAGGGCTAGACCTAGTGCGGTCTATGAGAAGTTTAGGAAGATGGATCCTAAGGACTTCTCTGGTACTACGGATCCGATGGTAGCGGTGGGCTGGATTCGCTCGCTAGAGGCGATTTTCCGCTACATGGATTTGGGAGATGCGGACCGAGTTCGCTGTATGACGTTCCTTCTCAAGGATGAAGCCGCCTTGTGGTTTGAGGGTGTGGAGAAGACTGTCGATGTTACCACAATGACTTGGGAAGCATTCAAGACTCTCTTCTATAAGAAGTACTTTACGGCTGAGGTGAGGGCGCAGATGAAGAAAGAGTTTATGAGTCTCCGGCAGGGAGATCTGACTCTATCCGAGTTTGTTTGGAAATTTGAGAGGGGCTGCCACTTAGTGCCATTGATAGGGAATGATGAGACGGAGAAGTTGCAGCACTTTGTTGAGTGTCTGTGGCCTACTATTCGTAGGGACCTGATGATGGCTGAGCCAGTGGACTATGCAGCTGCCGTCAGGAAAGCTATGAGGTCCGAACAGTCCTTGAAGGACATTAGTGTCGAGGTTCATGGCAAGAGGGCCTTCACTCACCAGGGTCACTAGCAGCAGCATGGAAAGAAGCCATATCAGGGACAGCAGAGGCCCCAAGGGCACCATCAGGCCCAGAGACCTGCTCCTCCCAGGACTGAGGATAAGCCTATTTTCCAGACATTCCACCGTCCACAATTTGGGAAGTTCTTGAAGGAAGCAAGAGTGTGTTTCAAATGCAAGAAGCCGGGTCATGTATCTAAAGACTGCCCGAAGTTGAGGAGGCCCATGCAGGGTCGAGTGTTCGTGATGCAGGCCGAGGAGGCCGACCCAGATACCACACTCATCACAGGTAACATCTTAAGTTTTTCTTGGGTTTAGAGCAGTTAATCGATTCACTGATGCATGTGATTTTATGTTTTCTTGTTTGGGGTCAATAATTTTGTTGCATGTTGCATGATTGGAGAATTTGACTGTATTAGCATGCGTAGTATCTTGTTTGGGATTTGATGACTTAGAATGAGTCTAAGTAGAACTTGTGTTATTTAACTTCGATCTTTTCTGTGGATGTATTCACCGTTAATGCAGGTAGGATTGTAGTAACTGGTGTAGCCACTAGTGCTTTGTTAGACTCGGGAGCTACACACTCTTTTATTTCGGAGGCATTTACCCGTAAGCAGAGTATTGAGTATGAAGAGTTGTTGGGTGGCTTCACAGTAACCATCCCATCAAGGGAAGAATTGTCTACGAGGAATATAGTGAGGAATCTTAAGCTCTTGTTGCAAGGGCAGTCAGTGAATGCCGATCTGATAGTGTTGCCCATGCCTGAGTTTGACCTGATACTTGGGATGGACTGGATGACGAAGAACGCTGTGGTGATTGATTTTCAGCAGCGATCAGTGATGGTCCGACCGGAGGGAAATGAACCATTCTGGTTTGAGGCTACTAGGACCTCGAAGAGGACTCAACTTATATCTCTCATGCAAGCTAAGAAGTTGGTGCATGATGGATGTGTGACATTCGTAGCCAGTGTATCTTTGTCAGAGTTGCCAGCACCCCCGAATATTTCAGATGTGGACGTGGTCAAGGATTTTGAGGATGTGTTTCCAGATGAAGTTGCAGGTATCCCACCTGATAGAGAAGTCGAGTTCTCTATAGACTTGATATCGGGTACTGTGCCAATCTCTAAGGCACCGTACAGACTAGATCCCACAGAAATGAAGGAACTGAAAGAGCAGATTGAAGAGTTTCTTGATAAAGGGTTCATACGCCCTAGCTTCTCTCCATGGGGCGCATCGGTCCTCTTTGTGAAAAAGAAGGACGGAAGTATGAGATTGTGCATAGACTATCGAGGGTTGAATGGTGTAACAGTGAAGAACAAGTACCCACTTCCTAGAATTGAGGATCTCTTTGATCAGTTACAAGGAGATTTTGTGTTTTCAAAGACTGATCTTCGTTCGGGATATCACCAGTTGAAGGTGAAGGAGTCTGATGTGTTCAAGACAGCGTTTAGGACTCGTTATGGCCACTACGAATTCCTTGTGATGCCGTTCGGGATGATGAACGCGCCCGCAGTCTTCATGGATCTTATGAACTGCGTGTTTCAGCCGTACTTGGATCAGTTTTTCATTGTCTTTATTGACGATATCCTCATTTATTCGAAGGATAGAGAAGAACATACCCAGCATTTGAGGACAATTCTATGAGTACTCCGAGAGCGGAAGTTGTATGCTAAGTTCGACAAGTGCGAATTTTGGTTAGAGATAGTACCATTCTTGGGTCATATTATTTCCAAGGATGTAGTGGAAGTAGATCCTTCCAAGGTCCAAGCAGTGAAGGAGTGGTCTGTGCCAAGAAGCGCATCGGAGATTCGAAGTTTTCTCGAATTGGCCGGATAATATAGGAAGTTTATCAAGGTCTTTTCATCGATTGCGGTGCCCTTGACAGGGCTGACCAAGAAGAATGCCAAGTTTATTTGGAGGCCAGAGTGTCAAGAGAGCTTTGATGTGTTGAAGGAAGCTCTCACGACAGCACCAGTGTTAGCTATGCCATCTGGAGATGGACATTTTGTAGTTTACACTGATGCTTCCAAGTTGGGACTTGTGGCAGTGCTTATGCAGAGAGATAGGGTTATCACTTATGCTTCAAGGCAGTTTAAGGAGCATGAGAAAAACTACCCTACTCATGATTTGTAGTTAGAAGCAGTGGTGTTCGCTCTCAAGATTTGGAGACACTATCTCTACGGAGAGAAGTGTAAGATATTCACCGACCATAAGAGCCTCAAATACTTCTTCACCCAGAAGGAGTTGAATATGAGACAACGGAGATTGTTAGAGTTTCTGAAAGATTATGACTGCGATATTAGCAACCACCCGGGTAAAGCTAATGTAGTCGCAGATGCATTGAGTAGAAAGTCAGCAGTGATTGCCTCTTTGACGGTGTCTAGACCTTTGCAGGATGAGATTCAGAGATTCGGACTAGAGTTCTATGTCGAGGGTAGAGCTCCTAGATTGTCAGCTTTATCAGTGCAGACTTCGTTGTTTGATCATTTCAGAGTTGCTCAAGCAGTTGATGAGCAGTTGAGCAAGTGGAGACGGAGAGCCGACGAGAGAGGCAGTGACTTGTACTCAGTGGTAGGTGGGATTGTGAGGTTCAGAGATAGACTTTGGGTGCCCGCAGGTGATTCTTTGCAAGTTACTATCATGGCAGAGGCGCATACATGACCGTACTCTATCCACCCAGGCAGTACCAAGATGTATCGAGATCTTTAGCAGTTGTATTGGTGGCCGGGCATGATGCGCGATATCGCCCAATTTGTGTCAGAATGTCTGACATGCCAGCAGGTCAAAGCAGAACATCAGAGACCTGCAGGATTGCTTAAGCCACTCCTTATTCCTGAGTGGAAATGGGAAAATATTACCATGTTATTGGATTTCGTTGTTGGCTTGCCGAGGACAGTGAGAGGTTCGAATGTTATTTGGGTTATTGTTGACCGTCTCACTAAGTCGGCGCACTTTTTGCCAGTGAGGACGAATTTCTCCATGACTCGGTATGCGGAGTTGTATATCCGGGAGATAGTCAGACTACATGGTATCCCTGTTTCCATAGTGTCTGATAGAGATCTGCGGTTTACTTCGTCTTTTTGGAAGAGTCTTCATTCAGCTTTGGGGACGAAGCTTTTGTTTAGCATTGCCTTCCACCCCTAGATGGATGGACAGTCCAAGAGGGTGATTCAGATTCTAGAGGACCTTCTGAGAGCCTGTGCTATTGACTTTCATAATATGAGGGAGTCGAGGTTACCATTGGTGGAATTTGCATATGACAACAGCTATCAGGCCACCATTGGTATGGCGCCTTACGAGGCACTCTATGGGAGACCTTGTAGATCACGGTATTTTGGACCAAGATCGGTGAGAGGTCGGAGTTGGGACCCGAGATTGTTCAGCAGACTGCTGAAGTTGTGGCCAAGATCCGTGATAGGATGAGGACTGCACAGATCAGGCAGAAGAGTTACGCCGATCATAGGAGGAGAGACTTGGAGTTCTCTGTGGGTGATCATGTCTTTATCCGAGTAGCTCCTTTGAAAGGCATGATGAGATTCGGGAAGAAGGGGAAATTAGATCCGAGGTTCGTTGGACCTTTTGAGATTCCTGATAGGGTGGGGACGTTAGCCTATAGGGTGGCTTTGCCGCTTAATCTTGCTGGAGTACACAACGTCTTCCGTGTATCCATGCTGAGGAAGTACATCTCGAATTCTTTTCATGTGCTCAACCTCGAGCCTCTTCAGTTATAGCCTCATATGACTTATGAAGAGAGACCTGACCGGATTATGGAGAG
The DNA here is from genome assembly GCF_033568475.1 of Henckelia pumila. NCBI lineage: Eukaryota > Viridiplantae > Streptophyta > Magnoliopsida > Lamiales > Gesneriaceae > Henckelia > Henckelia pumila. The sequence goes on from NW_027331813.1 coordinate 1,668,602, forward strand.
GCAGGAGAGGAGACTCCGTAACAAGACTATTCCAATGGTCAAGGTTAAGTGGTTGAATCATTCAGATGAAGAGGCCACTTGGGAGACAGAGACAGATATTAGGACTCGCTATCCAGAGCTATTTGGTAAGTTCTAATTTCGAGGACAAAATTTTTCATATTAGGGACGGAGGAATTGTAGCACCTAAGATTTCGTAATTTAAATTCCATGCCTAAAATTCTTTTTTTAATAATTATGATTTTAATTGCTTAGAATTAATTGCTTAAGTTTCCTTTAAAGTTTAAGTGCTCAAATATTTAAGTTGTTTATTATTGAAATTTTTGAGACAGTGATTTCCGGTTCCGGCGTTTGGCGATGGTGGATTTCGGCGGTGAATTCCAAGACTTGTTATTTTAAAATTTTAGTAGGGAGGTAGGAGGAAATAAGATGAGAGTTCAAAAGTTAGAAGTTAATGGGTATCAGAAATCATTTTCTTATTATTGCAATATTGAGCTTATTCTTTAACTTTTTCAAAATTTAGAATTTTCATAAACCCGAATTAGTAAAACCCAATTTAATATTTTTAATATGGGGTTTTTAAACTTAGGAATTTTATTAGTGTAAGTTAGTAGGTAAAATTTTTACTTTAAAGTTGTACTATTAAAGCAACACTCACACCTACTTTTAAATACTTACACCTTTGCTTACACATACATGTACACATTACACACTACACACTCAACTTTTAAAACACTTAAATAATTTTATTTCAAACCCTAGCCACCCAAAGTCCTTAGTAGCCGCCCCATTCTTCTCTTCTCTCCTCTCCCATTCTCTTTTTTTTTGTTTGGCCATTCCCTTCCTTGAGCTCCAGCCGCCGCCTCCGCCGGAAGACCCTCTAGGGAGGTTGTTCTAGGTGTTGGTCAAAATTTACCAGCTCCTTACTCTCTTGTTTTCGAATTCTTTGGGTAATTTTAAGTGAAGGCAAGTATATTCATTTTCTTGGGCATTCAAGCAAGTTAGCTAAGCATCTTTCCATGTTTCTTGATAATTTTTGAATGGCTCATGTTTTTGCAAGACTAGGCTTCGGTTTTTAGGGATTTTTCAGCTAGGGTTGTGTTAAATTTTGAAATTTTCATACATGTTCATGATTGAGAGTTGAATGATGCAATGTGATGAGAAAAATGATGGGTTTCAATGCATGTTGTCACTCTTGAAAATTTCAGAAGCAATGCAACCCTAAATTTTGAATTTTACATTGTGATTGGGCTGTTTTTAAGGCATGTAAAGTGTATTTTAATGTTTGGCACTTGGTTGAATTGATTTCTAAAAAATTCAAGGTATTTTGGTGCATAAAATTGATGTTTTTGAATTGTGGAGTGGAGGTATGGTTGAGGGCTGCCAAGGTGTTTGTGTTAAGTCCTAAGAGATGGTATGGAGTGTGTTTAGTGGTTTGGAAGTATGTGGGGGTAAGGATATATGGCTTGGTGGTGATTCCTCATAGTAGAAGTGTTGTGGGATGACATTTGCATTGAGCATGGCAGTCTGATTTTGGGGCAGGGGAGGATCTGAACATGGTCTGGGCGTGGTTAGGGCTGGTCCTAGGTCTAGGTTATGTTGTTGTGGTCGCGTTGGTATAAAATGGGCTCGTTTCGGTTAAGATTTCAATGAGTTATGGGTCTTTGAAGTTAAGGTGTCGGTGCAGACTTTTAGGAGTAAAAGTGGGCTGTCCGGAATTGAGTTTTGATAGGATTGTTCGAGTGGTTAAATGAAGTTACAAACTGGTCCTATGGCTTGTTGGTAGTTAATGGAGAGTGTCGGTTTGAGCGGGGTCAAATTCGGTTAAGGTAAGAATGAGATATGGGCTTTTGGGTGCGATTGCTCGGGTTATGCCTTGGTTGTGAGCAATAGAGTTAAGTATGAGTCTTAACACCTAGGGGCAGCCACTCTCCCACCCTATGTCCACAATTTTGTATTGATTCTCATTTCCTAAAGTTGCATACTTGTATGTTGGGCCTCGCCTGTGAGCCGAGCAAATGTTTATAAAGGAAGTCGCATTTAACCATGCATGCTAAGTATTTTGAGCCGAGTCAAAGAAGGGAAAGGAAAACATATTTTTTTTAAACGAAGTGATTTGATTGTGACGAGACAGGGTATTGACGGGTGGGGGATGCCTCACTCACTTACCATAGACGGGTAGATCGAGACCGGGAGACATCCCGGGATCCCTACCAAAATAGACGGGTAGTGTGAGATCTGGAAAAATCTCGGGATCCCTACCAAATGACAGATAAAGGGGTAAATCGCTTCGGGAGGAATCTCGGCGTCTTGCCATCATAGTGCACTGCAGCCATTGATCGATCAAAACAGAGGGTCACAATTCAAGGATCTAAGTTTACAGTTTCAGTTTCAGTATCAGTTTGACTCGTCTTATTGCATTCAGTTTTCAGTCATGCATGAGTTTCATTTAAGTTAAGAAGGTTCAAGAGTTTCATAGCGTGAGTTGGCGTTTCTTCATCAATTACATGTTGTCTCATTCTTTTGTAGCATGCGCATTCCTACAGCTTATGTTTCAAGTATATTATGTATAGTATTTTGAGTATTACTGCAGTTATTTTAAACCCTTGTTATTACACTGTTTGTACTTGTTGGGTCATTAGACTCACTATGCTTGTTTGATTGTCAGGTAAGGAGGAGTTTGTAGGGACCGAGGGGCAGGGTCTTTGAGGGGAGGTCTCCGGCGGAGCGAGGCCCTACGGCCGATGCTATTTCATGTTTTCCGCATTAGTGATGATGTAATAATGAATTTTTTTTAAACTAAGTACTTTTGGTGATAGCCAGGATGTGTTTTTCCTGTGCTTGGAGTTTATGATTTAAAGTTTGTTATCGATATTATTGCAACCGTGTGGGGTTGCCTTTATTTTTCTTTATGAATGACTGTCGTAGTATGCAACCTTCTTTTCTCCTACTCTTTTTCTTTTCTTTTATGCTCGTATGGTTGCTTGAGACAGGTTGGCTTGTCTACATACAAACAAGTCATGGCAAAATTTTTTAAAAAAATCCGTAATTTCTTTTATTAATTAATTAAGTATAGAGTGAAGAGTCGTTTCAATCGCTCTTCATTCTCTTCCACCAAAACAGGTTCTTCAGATTGTTATACATCTTACGGTCTTCAGGATGAACACTGAACTGACTGCAATGAGCCTCTCAGAGAATACGCTGCCTCAACTCAGAAATATCAGGCACAACAATATGGTTATTCACAAACAAAACATCATCTCTAACCTGGAATTCAGACTGATGCCCAGATCTGACTTTTTCTACTGAAACCTGAATGCTCGGATCAGACTTCTATGCTTCTTTGATCGCAACAAACAACTACGGCTCGGCTTGAATAGCAAACACTATGATAGTCCTCCTATCTATTTCAAACCCCAACCCAGAAGTGCAACAATCATCGATCAACTTAGAAACACCGATAGTAGAAAGAGATAAGGAACAAAGCTTTCGGCTCAAGGCATCTGCAACTGCATTCGACTTTCCCGGATAATACTTGATTTCACAGTCGAAATCCTTCAACAGATCTAACCATCTCCTCTGTCTCATATTCAGCAATGCCTATGAAAACAAGTACTTAAGACTCTTATGATCAGAAAAAAAGATCTCGAAAGACTTCCCATACAGATAGTGACGCCAGATATTCAGAGCAAATACAATCGCAGCTAGTTCAAGATCATGAACCGGATAACGAGTCTCGTGCGACTTCAGCTTCCTCGATGCATACGCTATCACATGCTTATGCTGCATAAGAACACAACCCAAACCTCAGTTAAAAGCATCAAAATAGATTGTGAAACCTCCAGTACCTTTCGAAATAGAAAGAATCATAGCACTGGTCAGTCTCCTCTTCAGATCAACAAAGCTAGCCTCACAATCTGCAGTACAGATAAAAGGCGCATTCTTCTGAGTCAGCTGGGTAATTGGCTTGGCAATAGATGATAATCCATCGATAAATCGGCGATAATAACCAGCAAAACCCATAAAGCTTCGGATCTCAGGCACTGATGTCGGTCTAGGCCAATTCATAACCGCTTCAATCTTGCTGGGATCGACAGAAATCCCATATCCTGAAATAACATGACCGAGAAAGACTACTCGATCCAACCAAAACTCACACTTAGATAGTTTGGCAAACAACTGCTCAACTCGCAAAATCTGCAAGACGATCCTCAAATGCTCTGCATGGTCAGTACGGTTTTTCGAGTAGATAAGAATATCATCGATAAAGATAATAACATACTCATCGAAATAGCGCTGAAAGATACGATTCGTCAAACCCATAAAAACCACTGGAGCATTAGTCAAACCGAACGACATGACTATAAATTCGAAATGACCATACCTCATTCTGAATGCGGTCTTAGGAACATCTTCCTCACGCACTCTCAGCTGATGATAACCTGGCCTCAGATCAATCTTCGAATAGATAGAATAACCCTGCAGCCGATCAAAAAGGTCATCTATTCGGGGTAAAGGATACCTGTTCTTGACTGTAGCCTGATTCAGTTGATGGTAGTCGATATAGAGCCGCATAGAACCATTCTTCCTCCGAACAAACATAACAGGACCACCCCAAGGCGATACACTAGGTCTAATACATCCCTTGGCAATCAAATCCTCAAGATGTTCTTTCAACTCTGTCAATTCAAACGGCGCCATACGATACGGAGCTTTGGAAATAGGTTGAGTACCTAACACAAATCGATGCTGAATTCGATCTCTCGAATAGGCGGCAATCCAGGAATCTTTTTCGGAAACACATCAGCAAATTCTCTAACCACTGGTATATCAACCAATTCAGGGCTATATTTCAGTACATCAACTGCATAAACCGAAAATTCCTCTGCACCACTCTTCTTCCATTTTAGGTCTGAACCTGACAACTTTTTGAAAACAATCGACGGTTGCCCTGTACTTGATTAAATCATCTATACCAACATTACAGTCGAAATCTGACAGCCCAAGTATAATACAATCGAACTCTAACAAATTTCCCTCAAAAAAAAGTTCACAGTTCATGACTAATCTGATAGAAACAATTTCTCCACCCAAAGGTGAAGCAACAATTAATACATTAGGTAACAACTAAGTAGGAAAATCATGCAACAACACAAAATTCTCAGAGATAAAGGAATGGGAAGCACCTGTATCTATCAAAACATGAGCAGAATAACCAAGAATCGAACAGTTAACTGCTATAACATCGTCCGGTGCTGCCTGAGCCTGATCCTCTGTCAAAGCAAAGACTCGTTCCTGCTATCTCGAAGGCTGGTTCGCACTAGGGTTACCTCCCTGCCTGTTCTGCTGTTGAGGCTGAAAGGAGTGAACAGCAAAAGACTCTCTCAAGCTAAGCTGTAGGTCTAGATAAACTCCCACTCTAAGCTCGATTTCTACTACGTTGAGGGCACACCTTAGAAAATGTCCCGGTTGCTGACAGGTATTGCAGTTCCCAAAGAGCCATACACACTGATCCGATGAGTGTCTACCTCCACACTTGTTGCAGAACAAAGATGAAGATCCAGAACTCTATCCTGAACCGAATTTCTTGGAACCACTAGAACTAGATGAACTGTTCCTCTACCTCTTGAACTGTTTCCCTCTTGATTTGTAATTATCCTTCCTGTTAACATCACTGCTTCCTCTTTCGTACCTCTGAGGCTAGTTCTGATACTGAGATTGTTGATTCTGATGCTGAGACGGTTGATTCTGGGATTGTCTCTGCTGCTGAGGTACCATATGATTTCCTCTATGTCTCCACAAACCCGCTTCAGCTCCCTTTGCGTGATTCATGGCATCTGCAAAGTTATCAGGCCTAGTAGTGTTTACCAATGTGAAGATGTGGAGATTCAAGCCGTTGATGAACTAATCAGCTTTGGCTTCTTCATTGTCAGCGATAAGTGGTTCAAAACGCAACAGACTATCGAATTTGGAAACATACTCTTCAATGTTCAAGTTCCCTTGCCTCAGATTGGAAAACTCGGCTCCCTTGTCCTTTTGGTACGAAACAGGAAAAAACCGAAAGAGACCAAGTAACAACTGTACCTCGATTCTCCATGGATCTCTTCGTCGTGATCCACCAGTTCTTTGCAACACCACGAAGCTGATGAATGACTAAACTAGTTCGGCGGTCGTCAGAGTAATCAAGGGAATCGAACAACTAATCAATGTCGTCCAACCAGCTCTCAAAGTCAACCGGATTCTCAGTACCTATCAACAAAGGCGGATTAAACAACTGAAACCTCTTCAGCAAGGTTTCCATAGGCGTCGCTGTAGCATCCATTTAAACAGTTTCAGTACTAGCTTGCTAATTCGATGGAGTAAATGGCGGTGGATTTTTGTTAATAACTCGACAAGGACCCATCTGATAATCAAAGGTTAGGACACAAGATATTTCAATCATTACAATCGGTTCCCTAACAACTGCTCAGAATACCGGATATCAGTCGATAACATAAACAATTATATCTCAAGTAGATCATGTTTTATAAATTTAATCACATAAGCATGTAATTCAATTGATTCTCAAATAATAAAGCATACTCGCATGGAATTAAATAAAAAGCTAAATAACTCAATCACATGCGAGAAGCCAATACACGCAGACTCGATCTACCCCGCTCACTCAAGTTCAACCAAGAACTTATCGCTCTGATACCACTTAATGTGAGACCTCGGTTCTAAACATCTAATCTCGGATTAAACAAATAATAAAGCATACGATAAACCAAGATTCAAGAAATTAATTTTTATTTTTTTTAAGGCAACGCGCTCGCGCGAGATGAACATCTCGCGCACGCGCAGGCTGCACTTCCAGAGCCCCGGATGAAGGCTCGCGCCCGCATGAGATACATCTCTCGCGCACGCGCGGGCTAACAAACCCGAGCCCCTGGAATTTCCTCGCGTGCCTCGCTAGCGCACGGAAGGCCTGGGCAGAAATGCTCAGCCTAACAAAAATTATTCACGCGCTGGCTTTCAACATGCATTCAAATATATACACAAAACGGGGTGTAGAGATTACACGCAATATCAAAACATGCTTTTAGAAAGCCTAAGATCAACAAGAAGTCTAGATCGATAAAAGTTCCAAACATGCTTCGATTCTAGATTACGATTCGAATACAGAACAAGTTTGAATTACAATACATACAAGTTCAAGTTCTAACATGCTTCAATCTTAAACTAGATAAACATACTGATTCGACTTCTAAACCAAGTCCCACTCCTAACTGATCTTCCTCTTGATGCTAACCAGGTCTTCGCTGACTTGATCCTTCCCCTCCTGTTGCCAAGTATACGCACAAAACAAAGCAACAACCGGATAACTCCGGTAAGAATGATATTCCCAGTAAAAGCAACATAACAAGTAATACATGTAACATCTCAACAACATGCTTTCAAGACAACATAATCAAACTAAAACGAATGATATGCATGTCTTTAAAATAGGGATATCATTTATGATAAACAAGGGATTGCTTCTCTGCATTTGGGATCCCGAGGATGAGATCACGTAACAACTCATCGACTCTCCCAATCGAGGTGGTGCCACGTATCCCACTCCCCTAGACTTTGGTAAGACTATAAGGAGTATGTTGATACTAGGTGAACCTCTAAACCCAGGCCACTCACAGTATAGCCCCAAAAACGTCTAAACAAAAAGGGCTGTTGGAGATCGGTTAACTCGTGCCCGGAAACGCAACAAAATTTTTTAATTTTTTAACAAAAGAGATCCGAGCACTTGTGTAGCATTCAAAATCAAACAACCACAGGTTTTTTAGAGGTTTTACCTATCAATCTCAAAGATTGATTTATGGCTCCAACCAAGTTGAAAAAAAACTAGGCTCTTGAAGTGGTAGACACTATCTACACGCTTCCAAGAGCACACCTTGCTCAAATGGATTCAACATTTCAAGGCTTTGAAATTGCTTCTTCTTCAAATTACATCCACGACTAGACAATCTAGATCTGCTCTAAATATGCAATAGAATATTTAGAGAATTTTTCATTGAGATTTTCATTTTCTTCTTCCTCAAAAATTTGAAAAAAAAACTTGGAGAAAATTGGTGTAAAGTGCACGGCCACAAGCACTTTTTCATGGAATGAATATATGTGTATATTATTCATAATAATATATTAATGATGAAGGATTAAAATGATGCAATTAAAAACATGCATGGAAAAACTAAAGGTTTGCATGGAAAATTGTATCAATCCTTCAACCCTTCAATTACCTCACATACATATATTTTATGTATATATATATATATTTCAAAAATATACATATATTATATATATACATTATTTTGAACTTATTTAATTAAACATTAAACTTAATCCTAATTAAGTTTAAATAATTAATTAAATCTGACTTGAACTCATTCAAGTCCACTAGTATATAATTATTCAACACTATATCAATTTGAGCTCTACTAGACTCAATAGTGTTTAATTAATTCAACACTTGAATTAATTTAATTATTTGTACATTACAAAGTCTACTAGTGTTAAATTAATTCAACTCTTGAATTAATTAATTAAGTTCAAAATGATAGTTTAGAAAATCAACATTTTCACAAACTAATTATTTTAAGTCAACTTTTAATATTGGAACACATTTACAAATTAAAAGTTATTTTTCCATTTATTCTCCAATTTAGAAGTCAAACTTATAATTTATTTTACTTATAAACTCCTTTATAAGTTGTTCAACACATTGAACTAATTTTAATCTCAACGAGATCTAGAAAGCTAGTACTTGTGTGACCCTCAATGGTTTATTGATACAACTAGCAGTGGGTTCACATCTCAATGTTATTTGGGATCAACAAGTCCCTTATGTGAGCATACCCTATATAGCTCCATTCTTATTGATCAACTCCTTGATAATAAGAACGTCAGAAAACTCAAGTCTGATAGTACCCAACAAGTCATGTGAAACGTCTAGCAGCATCGCTTACATGACTTCCTAGGTATCAAATGATAGTGCCTGCAAGAACCAATCAATTATGGTTAACGTACAGTACGGTCCCTTCAACTCATATATCCCGATCGATTCGACAACCATTGGTATATCGAGAATTGTCATTGAATCGATAACTATGTGTCATGTCGTAGTTGCATCGAAGGTGTAATTTAAGAAACAACTTTATTAATTACCACCTACTCTGATCAGAGATTTCAAGCTACATATACATGAGAACACAGGATATCCATACCCGTAGGTAAGCGGTGAATCCCCGAATATAATGCATCGACTCCTATATGTTTTGTTACAACACCCAACATTGCCACCTGATGACCCCATATGAGTTGGTAAACAAGTCAAAGTGAAGCACTAGCATATAGAGTCTCCATGTTGTCCCGGGTCATAAGGACTAATGGTGTACAACCATAAACTAGGACTTCTTCACTCGATAAGTGAGAACCACTTGGAAAATCCTTTAGGGAGGGTTGTTTAGTGCACTCTACAAGGGGCACCTATTTGCATGCTTGGACATATCTATGTCCCCTACCAATGAAACATGGTACTCATATCGCAAATACTAGTTTCAAGCTCGAACGGCCTTTATCCTTCTTTATGGCGGCTGAATCACTAGGAACAATTTAGAATATACAGTATTCCAAATATGAGTTTCATGATAGTCATCACATGACCATCTCATATTCTTTATACTATTTTTATAATCAAGGGCTTTATCTATGCAGCTAGCATGAGTATAAAGATAAAGATGTGCCAAATTAAATAATGTCAAATATTATTAAAATAAAAATTGTCATACAAGAGTTCTCTCAAGTACCATCAACCAACACATTGGCTCGATGGGCACCTACTCTAACACTGTTCTGCCCGCTGAATCAATGGTTTGGCTCAATATGAATGCAAAAGAAAACATAAAGCATTAAGCCATATAAAAAAACTCAATCAACAACAAAATACAAGTTCCACATGCTGGAACAAGTATTGATGCAAGTATGTGATTTTAGGGGAAACTCGAGAACCAACTATCCCGAGTATGCTATCCCGCTAACGATGACTGCTTTTACCTTTCAATTCAATAGCTCCAACTCTGGATAAGCTACAATAAAAGGTTATATCAGAAACTATACAACCTAACAACAACAACGGCTCAAGGTAATCTTTTTACCGTTCTTCGTCCAACTCTCCGACGATCCAATGCTGCTAACACAGGGCTCGACAAACTCCAAACGAATCTGTACGGAGGCAAAGAAGATCAACAACGACGATGAACTCATAAGCAAAGGTTCAACAACACAAAATGGTTCAAAATCTCTAAAACTCAAACCGGCGGCATAACGGCTATAAACTCAATAAACCGGAAACGCAGATAGCAGTATAACAACGATACTAACTCACAACGATGTTAATACAACAAAAATACTGCAGACCCATCAAATCTAAAACTCCAAATTTTCGAATAAACTTCCAAAAATCGTAACAATTCCGAACGAAGTTCTAATTCAAAACCGACTGAGAATAAACGATCAGAACTCTGCCAAGAACAACATACTCGCAACTCAATCGATTCTAACAACATCCGAAAAATAGAATGACTCTGATCGAAGAAATACTTACGATATAACAGAGCTCTCGCTGCCGTGATCGCTAATCTGCCTTCAAAATTAAATTCCAACGGATGGATCGACCGGAAATCGAAACCACAAAGCTTGGAATCACGTTTGGGCGCCTTCAATGGAGGAGGAACGAAATGGGGAAGGAGATGAAGTGTTTTGACAAGTCAACAATGAGTAGATAATGTATAAAATCCATTATTTGCGTTTTAGTCCCTGAAATTTCCAAAATTTTCAAAATAGTCCCTGATAAATATCAAAACGGCCCTCGAAATCTGAAAACTCTTATTATCTCAAATAATCTCAATTAAGATAAAATTGGGGCGTTACAGGATACGTCGCAGCCTTCCGACTGGCTTAGCTCTGATGAATCCACGAGTTGCTGAGGGTTTGCTGCGATGCAAACTTACCTTGCATACTCAGAGTACTCGAGATGTGCTGAGGCCTTCTGCTGCGAGACTCTTGATGCTTTTGGCAGAGAGAGACGAGATGCAGAACATCTGCTTTGAGGATGATGTCTGCAGTGGTCAGGGTTCACTCACTCTCTGGATGATTGAGTGGAGTTAAGAAATGCAGGCCAGGATTTCTGCAGCTAATTACGAGTATAGACGTAGTAGGGGGTGAATTTAAAGTGCTATATATGGCGAATGTAATGAAATTATTCTAATGAAATGCATTATTCCCCATAAACTAATGCTTGTCTTAACTTAATTCTATTAAACCAAGTACATTACGAATATAAGAAAACTTAGCATCCGGTAGTGGCTTGGTGAAGATGTCTGCTTCTTGCTGGTCAGTAGATACGTAGATCATCTGAATCTCCTGCTTGAGCACATGTTCTCGTATAAAATGATGGCGCACATCAATGTGCTTTTTCCTTGAGTGCATCACTGGATTTTGAGTGATTGTTATGGCACTAGTGTTGTCGCAAACTATAGGGGCTTCACTTGACTATATTCCATAGTCTCGAAGATGTTGTTGTATCCAAAGTATTTGAGCACAACAACTGCGAGCTGCTAGATATTATGCTTCAGCGGTAGAGGTGGCAATTGATGTTCGCTTCTTACTGAACTATGAAATAAGTCTGTCTCACTGAAATTGAAAAGATCCACTAGTACTTTTTCTGTCAATTTTGAAACCTGCATAATCTGCATGTGAATAGCCAACAAGATGAAATTCTGAGTCCTTGGAGTAACAAAGACCCACATTTTGTAGTACCCATAAGGTATTTAATAATCCTTTTGGCAGCAATATAATGAGATTGTTTAGGTGCTGCTTGAAATCTTGCACATAGACATACATCGAACATAATATCAGGCCTACTAGCAGTGAGATAAAGTAGTGAACCTCTCGATACATTGTTACCTCAACTGGTGCTCCTGCCTCGTCCTTATCAAGCTTGATAGAAGCACTCATAGGAGTGGAGATGGCAGATCAGTTCTCCATACCAAACTTTTTGATAAGTTCCTTGGTATACGTAGCCTGATTTATGAAGATGCCATTGTCCAGCTGCTTTACTTGTAATCTGAGGAAGAAATTTAATTCTCCCATCATGCTCATCTCAAATTTCTCCTGCATCAACTTAGAGAATTTCTCGCATAATCGAGGATTAGTTGATCCAAATATGATATCATGTACATAGATTTGAACAAGTAAGATATGATCTTCTTTGACAAATTTAAAGAGAGTTTTATCTACTGTTCCTATGACAAAGTTGTGATCTAATAGAAACTGTGATAATGTGTCATACCAAGCTCGTTGTGCTTGTTTTAAACCATAAAAATCTTTATCCAGTTGAAAAACATGATTAGGAGTTGAGGAACAGATAAAACCTGGTGGTTGCTCAACATATACTTCTTCTTGAAGTAGCCCATTGAGGAAAGCTGACTTAACATATATTTGATAGACTTTAAATTTTTTGTAAGCATCATAGGCGAGAAATATCGTGATGGCTTCAAGCCTTGCTACTGGAGCGAATGATTAGTCAAAGTCAATACCCTCCTCTTGTCTAAATCCTTGAGCAACCAATATGGCTTTATTTCTAATCACCGTTCCATCCTCATTTAATTTTTTGCGAAACACCCATCTAGTGCCTATGATATTTTGAATTTTCGGTCAAGGAACTAGATTCCAAACTTTGTTTCCTGTGAACTGATTTAGCTCCCCTTGCATTGCTTCAATCCAGCTAGCATATTGTAATTCTTCATCTATGTGTTTGGGTTCTAGCTGTGGAATAAATGTTGCATGCAATAGTTCATTAATCATTTGATTACGTGTACGAAAAGGGGCAATAGTGTTACCGATGACCAACTCGGGTGGATGATTTTTAGTCCATCGAAGATTTGGTCCAAGGGGATTTGTTCCTGTTGGAGTGTTGTTCTCATTCCTGACTAGGTTATCAGGCTCAATAACTTCTTCACCGATTCTTTGTTCGTCATGATCTTGATCTATTCTTCCTTCATTTGGTTGAACGATCTCTTCTACTGGTTCATCTCTTGTGACAGGAAGTTCATCACTGTCACTTTCATCATTTAGAACAGTTGATTCCAGCCTATTTGTTATATCTTTGATATAGGTTAGGGGATTATATGCGCATATAGTAGTTTCATCAAAAATAACATGAATGGATTCCTCTACTGTTAGTGACTTTTTGTTGAATACTCGATAAGCTCTACTGACAGAGGAATATCCAACGAATATTTCTTCTTCTTCTTCAGCATCAAAGGCCGTTAAGTGATGTTTTCCATTATCATGAATGAAACAAGTGCAACCAAATACTTTAAAATAATAAACATCAGGTTTTGTGCCATTCCATATCTCATATGGTGTTTTGTTGTGCTTCTTGTTAATCATAGATTTGTTTTCAGTATAACATGTTGTATTAATTGCCTCTGCCCAAAGTCTTTGAGATACAATAGAGTCAGCAATCATATTTCTAGCTGCTTCTTTGAGTGTTCGGTTTCTTCTCTCAGCACCACCATTTTGCTGTGGGGTCCAAGCAACAGATATCTCATGCTTGATTCCCTGGTCATCTTGATAGGATTCAAGGGTTTTGTTTAAAAATTCAGTGCCTCTATCACTCCTGATCCGATCTATCCCAGTACGTCTCTCATTTTTCAAACGTTTAAAAATCTTTATCAGGTGAGTAGCTATTTGATTTTTGGACGATAAGAAAATTACCCAAGTAAAACGAGAATAATCGTCCACAATCACTAAGGCATATCTCATTCCCCCTAAGCTCCTAACCGGTATAGGACCAAATAGATACATGTGTAACAAGTCTAAGTATTTAGAAGAAGATATACACCTTTTGGTTTTAAAAGTAGCTCTCACTTGTTTGCCCTGCTCACAAGCCGAACAAACTCTATTCTTTTTGAAATCACCTTTGGGCAAGCCAAAAACCAAATCATGTTTACTCAGATGTTCAATGGACTTAAAATTTAAATGATTGAGTTGTTTATGCCATAACCACTGCTTATCATTTTGAGCAACAAAACAAGTAGGGACTGACGATTGGTCACTTTGCCAGTTTAGCCTATAAGTGTTTTGTTCCATTAGTCCGGTTAACATAATATCACCATTCTTAGATTTGATCATGCATGTATGCTTGTGAAATTCAACAGTGTAACCATTATCACATAGTTGATTGATGCTTATCAGATTATAACATACGTTATCAACAAGCAATACGTCATTAATAATAATGTTACCATGAGTAATCTTACCCTTACCCACAGTCCTACCCTTTGAGCTATCACCAAAGATAATCTTAGGCCCTTTGTATTGTATGATTTCAGATAATAGATCTTTGTTTCCAGTCATGTGTCTGGAGCATCCGCTATCTAAAAACCACGTTGTCTTTTCCATTGGACTATTCTTCTCGACTGATTTCACCTATAGTACCTGCAAGAAGAACATATAACCATGGTACCCTTATCTATTTGGGTCTGAACTAGATTAGACCTTTCGGGACCCACACTTGAATTACTCTAATAGTTTTACCAGTGAGTGCATCTACAAAGTGAGTCGGTCGAGGTGTATAAAATGTATTTGTGTGTGATCTGGATCTTACAGTGTACTGCTTGAACTTTTGATCTTTGTTATCTAGTCTGTATCGTTTTTTAATAGGCATGCAATTGAAGTGTCGGTTCTGTGTCACCTGATAATTCCTGTACTTGGGTTGACTTGGTTCAAACCTCGACTTCTTGAACTTAGATTGGTTTCCCATTATTTGTTCATTCAATCTAGTTTTATTCCATTTCTCTCCTTTCCTTGGAATCTTAGGCTCCACATATCCAAGTCCTTTATGCTTACCTTTGCTATCATAGCGACTTGACTGTTCATTATAGATATTTGGTTCAGCATGTTCATATATCATACTAGATCGAACAAATCGTATTACATTAGGATCGTTCCCACTAGAATACGATTGAGTATTTTCCTTCGGAATAATAAATTCATTTGATCCATATCCAAGACCGATTTTTATCACCTGCTTGTTTCTGGTTCTCATGTATTTTATCCAATAAGGTAGAATCTTTATTCCAAAAGTTGATTGTTTTAAGCAACTTTTGATTTTCATACAAAGTATCTTGGAATACTCGTTTCATATCATCATTCTCCGCAGCTAACAGGTTTAGCTTAGTCCGTAGACCATCAAGTTCATTTTGCTGCAAACAGCTAGATTCTCTTGACTTATCAATGAGACATGCTTTTTTATGTTTTTGCTTCCTTTAATGATGTAGAAAACTTCTTATACTCGGTGACCATCTCATTAAGTGCTTGAATGAGTTCTTCTTGTGTAAAATCAGACGAGTTAAAGTCAAATACCTCAGTGTCTTCTTCTTCATGTCGAGAGTTGGCCATGAGACATTGAACTTGCTCTTCCTCGATTTCTTCGGATGAGCTATCTGTATCGGATGATTCAGACTCTGTTTCTGCCCATTTGCTTTTTTCCTTTGTCTTCAACTAGCACTCTTTGTTCCTTATTCTTTCGGAACGTTCTTCTTCCTTATTTTACTTTCTTTTTCTCATAATGATGCTTTCTTTCTTTGTTCTTGGGCTTAGTCTAATCTGCAATGAAGTGTCCTTGCTTGCCACAGTTAAAGCACGCAGGACCATCCTCTGTATGGTCTTGTTTATAATAAGGTTTAAACTTTGTTTTATTATTACGCATAAATTTTCCAAACCTTTTGATAAAGAGAGACATTGCTTCGCCACTCATCACCTCAGCTGTCTTCTTTGTTGATGTTTCCTCGGTGGGTTGAGGTGAGACGGTTGACGGCAATGCCTTGGTGGGGTTTGAGACTGATGGTTCTTCCTCTGTTCTGATTCCGAGTTCAAACTCGTATGCTTTAAGATCTGCAAATAAGTCATGGAGCTCTAGTTTGTTTAGATCCTTTGATTCTCTCATGGCTATGGTCTTGACATCCCATTCTCTGGGTAGTTCTCTCATAACCTTCAAAGAAATTTCATGGTTAGTGTATATTTTTCCGAGAGCAATCAATTCACAAATAATATTTCTAAATCTTTCATCAAACTCAGCCATGGTTTCTCCTGATTTCATTTTGGCATTATCAAACATTTGAATGGCTACAATGATTTTTTTTTTCCTTTGTTTGATCGTTTCCTTCTCACAGTTGAGTGAGTTTATCCCAAATCTCTTTGGCAGTTGAACATGTCTTGATCTTGCTGAACATGTTTTTATCGAGCATTTTGTATAGTATGTCATTGGCTACGTTATCGAGATTTGCTTTCTTCTTGTCTTCATTAGTCCATTCTGCTCTGGGCTTTTCAACCATCTGCGGCTCGCCACTTGAAATGGATACAGAAATGTTGATTTTGAAAATCTTCATGGGTTCATCAGTGATAACGTACCACATGTCATCATCTCGAGCAGAATTATGTGCCTGCATACGAATTTTCCAGTCATCATAATCTTTTTTAGAAAACAAGGGAATTTTATTTAGAGAAGTCATGATGAATATCAGTAGCTAATAGAAAAACCCTCTCTGATACCACTTGCTGGGGATCGAATACGTGTGTATGGGGGGGTTGAATACACATTTATGATAATCTTTAATTCTAATGCAATGTGATTGAGCAGATATTAGTTTACTCAACCGATTTTTTGTTAGCTTGCTAGAAGTATAAGAGCTACTTATGATAGTGCGTAAACAGTTCTTAATATGCTAGTTGATAGTAATGGAATATTGTAATGCAGTAACGTAAATAAACACATATATGTTTCTAGATGTTCGGAGCTCAATCTCCTACGTCACCCCTTCTTCCACCTCGGAAGGATTCACTAGAAGACTTTGGTTATTACAACGTCTGAAATACACCCGATCCAAATAAGGACTTATCCAATGCCCAAGATGGAACTCCTAGATTCATAGTGATAAGATTTAAAGGTCTTATCAGACTTTTCTTCAGTTGGTGATGATAACCGTCTAAGTTTCTTGAAGACTTAAACTCTCAAATCCTTTGTAGCAGATAGTGTTCTTCAAACGGTAGCTAGATTTGAGTGACCCTTGAAAGATCTCCTTCTAGATTGGATATGATTTTTAGCTAAGGGTTGAATGAGCGGTCGAGTATTCAAAGTAGATTCAAGAGCTCAAGTATGCAAATTCTTTGTAATCGTGGCTCTCTTTCCTTGTAGAGAGGCTCTGATATTTATATCGATTTTCTCCAACGTCTTTCTCTTCTGTTCAACGGTAGGAAAGCGTCTGATGTCATATATTCATAGTATCTTCTGAATATCTTGTACTGGGAGCGCCTTTAATTGTCTATTCAATGTGTCGCTCATATTAAATGCTATTTATGGCTTTCTTACTTTATCAGACGGCTCCTTAAATGCTTCGTCCTTCGCATTTAATGTTGTCTTGTCAACTTTCCAAGAACTGGGAATCTGTGACTTCTAAATGTAACGTGTAGCTGACCACCTTCGAAGTTCAGTAGATATCTTTAGCCGGTAGATATGTATGGCTCGGTTGACAAGTAACGTTTGACATGGTTTGATCACCTGATACTGCTTAATCCAGTTGATATCTCTTGGTCGGCTGGTGTCTTGACGTTGGTAGATTAGCTGTGCATACAAGTAAATTGCGGCCGTTCTAAAACAACGATGTATTGTTTTGTTATCACCAAAAGTCAGGATTCAACAACTAGGTTGTGTTTTTCTATGATCCTATTCAAAATATCCTCTCCCGAGTGTCAAATTTCAAATAAATATAATAATTCAATTAGTGATCAAGTAATTAAAAGACAATCAAAACAAGAATACACAAATAAATTGTTAAGAATAAATAATAGTAGGAAAAATAATAGTCAAAACATGAAACTCCAATCAAGATCCGTCAATTTCTAGAAAAAACCAATAATTTTATAATGAAATAATTAAACACATAGACATATTCAAAAATCTCATAATAAATCAAGGCAGATAATAAAAATCACAGAGTAGAGTTGATTATCTGTCCCCAGATGAATTTCCTTAGAGATTAAAATTGCAATGCATGCTCCTCTTTGCAAGTCCCTATCTCCATCTCACACTCTTATATTGATGCATGATCCTCCCTAATGGTCGCCTGAGGATACTGTTGATGTTGCGACTTCTATTCATGGAGATGATGATGATGATGCCGAGTCTTGATGTAGAGACCCATCCCAGATCCACTACCTAATCAGAGTTTAGAGCATAATTATGCATGCATTAAATATATTGCTACGGAAGACATAAATACAAGCAGACTGGCAGAATACAACCGTTTAAACAAATTCGATTATACAACCCAAATCGAATAAACTTTAAATAAAACCTACATCTAATCTTGATGTCTTCAAGGGTTACTGGCCTCTCCAAGCTCCTGGTGCTCAATCCTGTATCTACACCTGCCCCGTCGAATGGGGTTTCCCGATATACGGAAAAGACTGGACGTGAGCTCTAAGCTAAATACGCAAATATGGATAAACATACAAATATGATGCATTGAAATGACAGGGTATCCATATCTGGGATAACTATATACAAACTGCTCAGACTGGCGCCTGGGACATGAGCTCGTCACATCGGGGTCGCTAACCATTGTGTGCGACCACTCACTCTCAAATCTCGGATGCGGACCATGGAGTCCTCTAGTTGTCTGTACCTGGCTAAGCCCGTCGGCCGCAAGGGTACTCGACATCAAAACGTCTCAACAGGGCTGAGCAACCCTAACTGGATCATCTCAAAAGATGTACACTGACATGTCAGATATAAACTCTAAATCTAGTTTTGAATCCTGTTGTGGGGCCTTGGGTTTCTAATCTCAATCTTAGGGCAATGAGTAAGTAAACATGATTAAAGGACCAAGGATTAGAAGAAAACAAAACAAGAAAAATTTTTTTTTTTTAAAAAGGTAGGTGCGCTCGAGCGGCACTTTTCTTCCTCTCGGGCGCCCCAAAATCTTCAACCTTCGGGTTGGATGAAATGGGGCTGCGCTCGGTCTGCTCTTTTCTGCAGATCGGGCGCTGCCCTGGGCAGATACAGGCCCTGTTTTTCTGCAACATAATTTTGATCCTTTGATCCCTTCAAATCCTTGATAATCAAGTCCAAAACACATCTATATACATAGAACAAGATCTAAACATGATTAAAAGTGTTAAATACATAACATAGAAGTTTAGAATCCAACAAAAGTAATAAAATACACAAGAAGTTCATAGAGTTACAACCAAGTTCAAGATTCTAACAACTTGCTCTATGTCCAAAAATCTCACTTTCAGCTACAAACCCAAATCCACACTTCTATCTCGATCATCGTCTCTCAATATTGTCTTTGACTCGATCCAACCCTTCCTATCTCCATGCACACATACAAACAAGACAATTGCCGCAAACATCCGATGAGAATAGGATTCTCAGTATAAAATACATAAACATGCAATATATTGAAGGCCATTGAGTTGCGAGATTTCAAATTTGAATCGTTCTGAAGATTAACCGGTATAGTATCGATTTCTTATCGTTTGAAGAATATTTGAGGGAGTCATTGAATGAGTATATTATTATTTTTGTTTCCAGTTTTGGAGCATCAACGTCTTGAGACGAGGTATAAGAAAACTTAGACTTGAATGGAACGATTAACTCGAATCCGACTTGCTTCGAGTATTCCAAAGAAATCACATACTTGTATGTTAACTGATTTTCTTGACTTTAGTTGAATGAGTTATGATTTGCATTGCATTAATATTGAGCCAAATGATTTATTTCATTTTGAATTATACGTTCTGAGAATTATAGTTGGGGGCATTGGCAGGCGAATTACTGAAATGACCGACTTAACTCTCTATAGTTGCTTCAGAGTCTACAGGATTGAAGTACACATCATCCACCTCGAAAGGGGAGTTCGGTGTGATTGTTTGTGGTATTTTATCCTCCGGATCCCAATCGAAGAAGAAGAGAATAACCGGAGTACTTTTTGATTATCCAGACTTGATAATCCCGTATTTTAAAGACATGCATTTCATTTTTTGATTTCTCTCTGAATTGCATGGTTAGTATTTGAATATCTGGAAATTGATGTATTTTTTGTTTTAGATGCTTATTTGTTATGGCATGATGTTGCTTATAATGGGAATGTTATTCTCACCGGATTATCCAGTTGTTGTCTTGTATTTGTATGTGTGCTTGGCGACAGGTGGGATAGGACCGAGTCAGAGATCGCATGGCTAGGTGGTCGAGTTGATAGAGTGAGGCCTTGGTGGTTTAGAAGTCGAATATGTAATTGAACTAAGATTGTATTCGAACTTGCTATGTTTTGTATTGAATAAACTAGACTAAAACATGTTCTACTAGTAAAAGATTGTGTAATGCTAGAATTATCTTGTGTTGTAGATTGAATGTTGTCGTTGCATGTATTATGAATCTTGTTATGTTTGGATGTATTGGACTTGAGCGTTGGCATGTTTTCTGCTGTGTTTTTTTTAGCCCTGTGCTGTCATTGCTCCATTGGTAAGATTTGACCGATCGAGCGATGGACTTTGTGGCTGTCTTCTGTTTTTTAAAAAAGGGTGTCCGCTCGATCGGTTGGATCTTACCAATTGAGCGGTGCCGGAATTCCTCGGGCAGTAAGTTTTCTAATCCTTGTTCGCTCGATCGGTTGAATTCTACCGATCGAGCGAGGCCCTATTTCAAAAAAAAAATATTTATTGCTTTTAATCTTGGATCTTGTATGCTTAATTGTTGTTTAATCCGAGATTAGATGTTTAGAACCAAGGTCTCACATTTGTGATCAAGGATCTGTATCGGCTGCTCAAAGTAGCTCAAAGTTTCATCAAGTTCAGCTTCATCAGGTTGAAGTATAAAAGATATGTCAGGCTGATACTTCCTCAAAATAGATACATAAAAGACATCATGTATTTCAGATAAAAAAGTAGGCAATGCAAGTCTATAGGCAAGATCTCCTATCTTCTCTACAATCTCGTAAGGACCTATGAATCGTGGAGACAACTTCCCTCGCTTGCCAAATCTGACCGTGCCTCTGAACGGAGAAATCTTAAAGAAAACTCGGTCTCCCTGTTCAAAACACAAAGGCCTGCGTCGAACATTGGCATAATTCTCTTGTCGATCTTGTGCCGTCTTCATTCGCTTCTGAATCAATTTCACTTTCTCAGTCATTTCCCTAATCTTATCCGGCCCAAATTCAGGTACGTTGGAGATATCGTCCCAAAACAAAAGAGATCTACACTTCTTCCCATACAATGCTTCAAATGGTGCCATCTCTATACTCGTCTAATAACTGTTATTGTACGAGAACTCCAGCAGTGGTAACAAATCTTGCCAAGTAATGATACAATCTAACACTATCGCTCTCAACATATCCTCAAGTGTCTGTATCGTTCGTTCTGACTGTCCGTCAGTCTGAGGATGATAAGCAGTACTCAAATGGAAACGAGTACCAAGAGCTTGTTGCAGTCTGTGCCAAAAGTGAGATGTAAATCGAGGATCTCGATCAGATACAATAGACTTAGGCACACCGTGCAATCTTACCACTTCCCTGACGTATATGTATGCCATCTGATCATTTCGATACGTCATCTTGTATGGAATGAAACAAACGGATTTCTTCAATCTATCAATATTCACCCAAATAGCATCGCAACCTCTGGATGAACGCGGTAATCCCGTTATGAAATCCATGGAAATGTGATCCCACTTCCATTCAGGAATAGAAAAGCTATGCAATAAACCACCCGGTTTCTTTCTTTCTACTTTCACTTGCTGGCAATTCAGACAATGAGATAAAAATTTGGTGACATCAGACTTCATCTGTTTCCACCAATACTGATTTTTCAAATCATTGTACATTTTTCTACCCCCAGGATGAATACAGATTTTACTACTGTGGGCTTCTTTCATTATCTCCTGTCTCAAATCAGAAACATCGAGGACAACAATTCTGTTATTACAATATAGCACATCATCAGTACTAACCCGATATTCGGATCGATGCCCTGCTCTTACCATCCCAATCGACTTCTGAACATTCTGATCCTCTTTATGTGCTTTTCTGATTCGAATTAACAATTCAGGCTCAGCTCGAATTGCACAAACACGAATCGGCTTCACATCTGTTTCGAATACTAATCCAGAAGTACAACAATCATCTATGAAATGAGAAACACTGATAGTAGATAAAGATAAGGAACATATCTTTCGACTCAATGCATCAGCCGCTGCATTGGATTTCCCTGGATAGTATTTGATTTCGCAATCAAAATATTTCAATAAATCAAGCCATATTCGTTGCCTCATGTTCAATTCAGACTGCGAAAACAGATATTTCAAGATTTTATGGTCAAAATATATTTCAAATTTCTCACCGTATAAATAATGTCACCATATCTTTAATGCAAAGACGATGGCTGCCAATTCAAGATCATGAATTGGGTATCTAGTCTCAAGCGACTTCAAATGTCTCGAGGCATAAGCAACAACATGTCCTCGTTGCATAAAAATACATCCCAATACCCTGTGAGAAGCATCACAGTAAACAGTGAAATCACCAATACCTGAGGGAATCGTCAGGATTGGTGCAGTCATTAACCTCTTCTTCAGCTCAATAAAACTAGCTTCACATGCTTCTGTCCAGATATACGGTGCATTCTTCTGTGTTAATTGAGTAATAGGCTTTGCAATACTCAAGAAATCTCGGATAAATCTTCGATAATAACCTGTCAAAACCATAAAACTTTGTAT
This sequence comes from Henckelia pumila, assembly GCF_033568475.1. NCBI lineage: Eukaryota > Viridiplantae > Streptophyta > Magnoliopsida > Lamiales > Gesneriaceae > Henckelia > Henckelia pumila. The sequence continues at coordinate 1,691,472 of NW_027331813.1, forward strand.
CTTCGGGACAGATGTAGGTCTTGGCCAACTGATCACTGCCTCAACCTTACTCGGATCGACTGAAATGCCATCTACTGAAATAATATGCCCAAGAAAAACGACTTTTTGTAACCAAAATTCACATTTTGACAGTTTGGCATATAATTTCTCTTCTCTCAATGTTTTCAAAACGATTCTCAGATGGTCGGCATGATCACATAACTTTTTCGAGTATATCAGAATATCATCAATAAAGATAATGACAAAGTCATCCAAATATTTCTGAAACACCCGTTTCATTAATCCCATAAAAACTGCCGGAGCATTGGTCAAACCAAATGACATAACAATGAATTCATAATGACCGTACCTCGTTCTGAAAGCAGTCTTTGATACATCCTCATCTCGTTCCCTCAGCTGATGATAGCCGGATCTCAAATCAATCTTTGAATATACTGACGAACCCTGCAACTGATCAAACAAATCATCGATTCTAGGCAAAGGATAACGATTCTTTACCGTTGCTTTATTCAGTTGTCGGTATTCAATACAAAGCCTCATTGATACATCCTTCTTTCGTACAAACAAACCGGAGAGCCCCAAGGAGAGACGCTCGGTTTGATGTACCCTTGGCAAGGAGATCCTCAAGTTGTTTTTAAAATTCTTTCAATTTTATCGGTGCCATTCTATAAGAAGCTTTTGAAATAGGTTGTGTACCTGGCATCAGTTCAATTCTAAAGTCTACCTCTCGAGATGGAGGCAATCCTGGAATCTCATCAGGAAAGACATCAGCAAATTCACTAACCACGGGAAAATCTGCCAATTTCGGGCTAGTTTTCAACACATCAACAATATAAATAAGGAATCCATGTGCTGAAATTCTGAGATTTTGGAGCTGATGATCACGTGTGTATGCTGATATATTGATGTTGATATTGAGTTTAGATCAATGTTTAGATGATGTTAATGCTTTTCGAATTACCGATTTCAAACCATTACGTCGTCGATTTGAATGTCGGTCAATTGAACAAGATTTGTAGTTGCTGTAACTTGATGAGTTGAAATGAATTGTGAACTGGTGATATTGAATTGTATAACTTCATTTCAGAGTTGAAGTTGAAGATTATAGAGGTCGAAGTGCCGAGTTCGAGTTCAAATATTTTGAAATGCTTGAAGTTGAATCAAGACTTGAGCAACTATGATCTTGAAATAGCAAGCTTAAATGAAATGAATTGGAGAAAGCTTTAGGGTCAAAGATTACCAAGGTTTGAATATGTAAGGATCAAGTTAGAATCAAAGAAGTTCAAGTCTCTCGACGTTGGTTGTGGTTTGAGTCAAGAGTTGCAGGGGCTAGCAAGTAGATGTGAGCAGAATTTAGAAGAGCAGAATTTTGACAAGTTGTGGTTGATTAAGAATTGTAAGAGTTCAGAGATTTGAATCAAGATCAAAGGTATGGATAGACATTAGACAATATAGGAAATAAAACTCGAGATCATTTGTGACTTCGAGTTTCCTAAATCACATAATTGTTTGTGTTCATTTCTGATTACTTGAGATTATTTGAATTACTTGCGTTGCTAGATTTGCAAGTATATTCTTTTGTCTTTGATTCTAATGCTTCTAGATTATGTTGCATTCATATTGAGGTAACTATTCCTTTGAGATTTTAAATGGCAGATCCGCCGAAAGAATACGGATGTTTGGACGTATTTTGAGGAACTTAGGAGATAGATCGACTCCTATTTCCAGAATCTCGATATAGTGGGCCAAATTTTGGGAAAAAAAACTCAACGCGACCCCAAATGGGATATTAGGTGGGAGATTTTTTGTGTTCTTCTTCCTCGAGATCCCAAAGAACCTATGTTCAGACTTGATTCTATGATTTCAGAACCCATTTTTCCTATTCAGCATGCATTCTATAGTTTAGATTGTGTTTACATGTTAGGTATGCTTTTGATTCTTAAGATATGAAATGACATGAGATTACTTGTCTTGCTATGCATATATGGTTTAGATTCAAGACTAGATTATGCTCACATGACTTAATTGTTTGTTATTTGAGATTACTATGGCATGATTGGCATGAACTTGCTATGCTTATACGTGTTATATACATGTTGTTCATACTGAGATTTATTCTCACCGAAAGTATCCGGCTGTTGCTTTGTTTGTATGTGTGCATTGCATTAGGTTGGGCAGGAGCGAGTCAGAAAAGATTTGGATAGCTCGAGATTGAGAGTCATAGACGAGGGGTTTTGGGTTAAGAGCTACAGATGTGTGAGTTGCTGTGAAATGCATGTTTAGAAAATGTTATATTAGTTTGAGATTTGAAAAAATAGACTTGAACTTATTGTTTTACACTTTTGGAAACATTTATGAAGTTGTTATATTTTGAATTACATGTTCTACCTTAAATCAAGTATTTAGATCATCCTAGAATTGATTTGAGATGTGGAATGTTTAAGAACACATTGGAATTGATTAGGACAGCAAAAGAGCTGAAATAAGAGAGCCAACTCGAGGGGGCTGTGCGACCGCACCCATCATGCGCAAGGCAGATGGGCATGCGCGCCCTCGCCGCTTGATTGGCGTGGGCGGGCATGCGGTTCTAGTTTTTTTAAAAAATATTCCAACATTGGCTTGCTTTAGTGTTTGATGATGATTGTTTAATTATTGCTTTCTAATTACTATTTTACCTATAAGATGAGATTAACACCCGAGGTCTCCACATAAAATATTATACTTTAAAATGTAATGCATACTTTAAAATATAATACATAAAATAACCATTTGCATGTAATTTATTTAAATACTTAAACATAACCAAAATCCATGAATTCAAGCTTTATAACATAAATACGTAAAATTATAATCCATCATGAAAAGCCCATGCATATGTTTTAAAAATCTCAAAACCATGCAAACCATAGTAATAAATAATATTCATGTACGAAATGAAACAATGTATAAAATCCCATAAAAAATCTTATCATAAGCGTGCGATGGTCACGGGTATGCTAGCTGCACTGGATACTCAGACGTCCTCACCACCAGTAGGGACCACATCATCAACAAAAACATTACCCTCACCTGCACAACATTTAAATCTAGTGAGCCTAGAGACTCAGTATATTCCATCTAGTAATAACAAATAATATATAATAAAATTGCACACAACCATATAACATAATAAAATATGTTGAGGTGTCTATATATATAAATATATATATATATATATATATATATATATATATATATATATATATATATATATATACTGCTTGATCATAAACATTATCATTATCTTAATCATCATAGTCATCATTCATCATTCGTCATCATATTCATAATACGTATCATAATAGAGCATGTCATAAGTTTTGAAACAGTCATTGTAGGTTGTATCCATGTCATGTGACTGTAAACATGGGAGATTGATCAATATATAAATCAACGTACGTGGCAGTGAGGTTCCCCGAACCTTGCGGTTCCCCTACACCTCTATGCTGCCACTTCACTAGCCCTTACCGCTACACCAAATGGAAAGGCTTCGGGCACAGGCATCCCGACCACAATCCCGTATTTGCGACACACCCACTTCAAATTCAAAAAAAAATATTTTCTTGCATGCCCATAATCATATCATAACATAAATGCATGAAACATGAACATTAACATCACTTTTTCCTTATCTTTAAAAATCTGTCCAAAAATATATATTTGATTATTTTCAATAAAAATCATGTTTATATAAAAATAATACATGCATATATTAAATATATATTTATGGATAATTTTACTTGTCATAGGCTCGTTCGACTGGTTGCCTCAATACTTAAGCCCATTAACCTAGACTGACCCATTACCTCAAAACCCAGTCCATTAATACTTAGCCCATCATAACTAAGCCCGATCGCTCTCATGGATCACTACGCCCATTACAACTAATGAGTTAACTTAAATTACTAAATTAATGAAAGAGTGGGTGCCCGGTAAGCCAACTTGTGGCTAAGGGCTTTTATGACTCTATGTATAAACAATCTTTTGTTTAATAATTTACACTTTTATAATGGCATTTACTTTATCTTTTATCATATTATTATGTTGTGACATACTATAAGATGTTTAGATGAAGACCTTGAATATACTATAGTGTATGTAAGATGTGGTAGCACATGGGGATGGCTATCATGAAACACATCTTAAAGTCACTGTATATTCTAAACAGTTCCTAGTCAATTGAGCCGTCCGTTAATAAGGATAAGGATCGCTCGAGATTGAGACTAGCGTTTGCGATGCCGAGTACCACGTTTCATTGGTATGGAACATAGAGATGTTTAAAGCATGCAAATGGATATTCATATGATGAATGATTGAACTACCCTATCCGGACTTTCCAAGTGGTTATCACTTATCGAGTGGATAAAGTCCGCGGTTTTGGTTGTACACCATTAGTACTTACTACTTGAAACATCATTGAGACTCTATATGCTAGTACTTTACTTTGAATCGTTTACCGACTCTATTGGGGTCATCAGGTGTTGGGATTGGGTACAGTTACGACACATATAGGAGTCGATGCTTTGTTGTCAAGGATTCACCACATACTTGCGAGTGTGGATATCCTATGCAATCTGAGGAGATATTAGTGTGACGAATCTCTGGCCAGAGTACATGATGTGTTTTAGGTTACTTGGTTTCCTAGTAGCACATGCGATGTCACTATTTGATCTTCAAGATGTATTGCATAGTTATCGAATCTCGAACGACTCTCGATTTACCAATGGTTGTTGATTTGATCGGAATATATGGATGAAGGGACCGTACTGTACGCTAACCAAAATCTATTGGTTCTTGTAGGCACTATCAGTGATACCTAGGGAATCATGGGGTGATGTTGCTAGGCGCTCTTACCATGATTCGATGGGCAAGTCGGAAATTGTTGTTCCGAGTCACAAGGAGTTGTGAGCCCACGGCTAGTTGTATCCCTGAACCATTGAGGGTCACACAAGTAATGGATTTCTAATCCCCGTTGAGATAATTAAATTTAAAGAGTTAAATTTAGTGAATAAAGAAGTGGGACTTCTTATTTAAAAGTAGAGGGAGTAAGATTTCCTAAAATGACATAGTGATGGACATTTTTGGAAACCACTGAATTCGGATTCAGAAAATTTATCTTGACTTTAAAAGATGCAGAAATGGTTTCTGTGCACATTGGTGAAATTGGTTTATCAATCTGAGTCACGATGAATTTTATATTAATTTCTGAACATGCGGGCTTTGCTTGTCAAGCTTGAACTTATGACTAATGGGCCCTAAGCTGTTAGCAGCCCACATTATAAATAAGTTATTGCAGTACAGAAATTAAACAACAGAGGTCATAATTTTCAAAAACCCTAGAGCACTCTCTCTAGAGAATTCGGCCGCCCCCCTCCCCTACTGTGTTCGAAAATTCAGTCTGTGAATTTTTGAATTTGCAGACTGATTTAACAGATCATATCTGTTCTATCTCTTCGTAGAAACTTCTGATAAACTTTCTAGTGCAGTCTATCAGAGGGATTAAATTTCTGTTCGTGGACCTGATTGAATAATTGTTCGTTCATCAGTTCCTGGGATATACAACAAGAGCAGTTTAATCTGTTGGTGTCCATAATCTCGCTTCGAGATTTTAAGGTATAATTTATATTGTTTAAATTTTATATTATCAATTTTAATCGTAGGAATTTGATACCCATATGGAATCTTTCCATATAAAATTTTAAAACTTCCGCTGCACCGGGTATCACTTTTTTTTTCGATCCGGAGAACGACCGTGTTCCAACAATGGTATCAGAGACAGGTTACTCTCGGATCATACGATTAAAATTTTATCAAAATTGTACCATGCCTCAATTTTCAAATAATAAATAAAAAAATTTTTGGGGTGGGGCTGCCGGCTGCCCGGAAGGGCAGCGGGCAGCCGCCGCCCGCCGGCCGGCGTGTAGCAAAGGCTGCGCGCCGCTGGGCTAGGGCAACAGTTGCCCTAGCCCATCACCCAGGTGGCCCACGTAAGGCGGCCCAGCAGCCTGCGGCGGGCCAGGGCAAATGTTGCCAAGTGGCCCAGCGTGCAACTGGGCCGCAGGTGGCGGCCCAGTAGCCCAGCAGCTGGGCTAGGGCAACTGTTGCCCTTGCATGCTTTGAACATCTCTATGTTCCATACTAATGAAACGTGGTACTCGGCATCGCAAATGCTAGTCTCAATCTCGAGCGATCCTTATCCTTATTAACGGACGGCTCAATCGACTAGGAACCGTTTAGAATATACAGTAACTATAAGATGTGTTTCATGATAGCCATCCCCATGTGCTACCACATCTTACATACACTATAGTATATTCAAGGTCTTTATCTAAACATCTTATAGTATGTCACAACATAATAATATGATAAAATATAAATTAAATGCCATTATAAAAGTGTAAATTATATTAAACAAAAGATTGTTTATACATAGAGTCATCAAAGCCCTTAGCCACAAGTTGGCTCACGGGGCACCCACTCTTTCAATCTCCCACTTGCCCTAAAGCCAACTAGTCATACTACGCAGTCCCATTGCTTCGCGATGTTTGTCAAATAATGGTCCTGGCAAGGGCTTATTAAGTGGATCAGCGATATTGTCTGCAGAGGCCACTCTATCGACAGTGATGTCTCCTCTTTCCACGATCTCCCGGATGATGCGGTATTTCCTCAGTACGTGTTTGGATCTTTGATGAGACCTTGGTTCCTTTGCCTGAGCAACGGCACCTGTGTTGTCACAGTACACCGGGACTGGACCAACAACTTCAGGAATGACGCCCAACTCTTGGACGAAATTCCTCATCCAAACGGCCTCTTTAGCAGCAGCTGATGCCGCAATGTATTCTGCCTCAGTGGTGGAATCCGTTGTGGTGTCCTGCTTGGAACTCTTCCAAGAGACAGCACCGCCATTGAGCATGAACACAAATCCAGAGGTTGACTTCGAGTCATCCACGTCACTTTGGAAGCTAGAGTCGGTATAGCCTTCCAATTTCAGTTCTCTTCCTCCATATACCATGAACATATTCTTAGTCCTTCGTAAGTACTTAAGAATGTCCTTCACGGCTTTCCAATGCATTTGACCGGGATTGGCTTGATATCTGCTCGTGACACTCAAAGCAAATGCTACATCCGGTCTGGTAGATATCATCTCATACATGATACTACCAATGGCTGACGCATATGGTACATGTGTCATTTTCTCTATCTCTTTATCAGTCTTGGGACACATAGACTTGGATAGAGAAACTCCATGACACATAGGTAGATGTCCTCTCTTGGACCCATCCATTGAAAACCTTTTCAATATTGTGTCGATGTAGGTTGCTTGAGTGAGTCCTATCATTCTCTTAGATCTATCTCTATAGATCTGTATCCCTAGAATATAGGATGCCTCACCCAAATCCTTCATCGAGAATCTACCTGATAACCATATCTTTGTTGACTGCAACACCCCTATGTCATTCCCAATGAGTAGGATGTCATCAACATAAAGTACTAAGAATGTCACAGCATCCTTAACTACTTTCTTGTACACGCACGGTTCCTCCGGGTTCTTGATGAAACCAAAATCCTTTATTGTTTCATCAAATTTTTGGTTCCAACTTCTTGATTCTTGTTTGAGACCATAGATCGATCTCTGAAGCTTGCATACCTTATGCTCGCTTCCCATGGATGTGTATCCCTCAGGCTGCGTCATATAGATCTCTTCCTTAATGTTTCCATTAAGAAATGCAGTCTTCACATCCATTTGCCATATCTCATAGTCATACCAAGCAGCTATGGCAATAAGGATTCTTATGGACTTGAACATTGCAACTGGTGAAAAGGTTTCATCATAGTCAACTCCTTGTCTTTGAGTATAACCTTTCGCCACCAATCGTGTCTTGTAGGTCAATACCTTACCATCAGGCCCAAGCTTTCTCTTGTAGATCCATTTACACCCTATTGGAACAATTCCATCGGGAGGATCTACTAAAGACCAAACTTGGTTTGTATGCATCGAATCTATTTCCGACTGCATAGCTTCAAGCCATAAATTTGAATCTGCATCAGAAATTGCTTCCTTGAAGTTTCTTGGATCACATCCAACGTCGGGTTCATCTTGATCCCCTTCAAGAAGAAGACCATATCGAATAGGAGGTCTAGAAGTCCTCTCGGATCTTCTAGGTATAGGCGTGTCCATCAATGGTTCCTGAGGTGTAGGATCATTATTTTGTATCTTGGGTTCTTCTCGAATTTCTTCGAGTTCCATCATCTCGCCTTTCTTATCCAATAAGAACTCCTTCTCCAAGAAAGTGGTATTCCTTGAAACAAACACTTTTGTTTCAGTAGGATGATAGAAATAATATCCGATTGAATTCTTCGGATACCCTACAAAATAACATAAGGTGGATCGACTATCCAACTTATCTCCCACTGTCTGCTTCACGTAAGCAGGACATCCCCAAATCCTCAAGTACGAATACTTAGGAGCTTTGCCATTCCATAACTCGTATGGTGTTTTATCCACTGCTTTGGTGTGGACGTTGTTCAACAACAACACCGCCGTTTCAAGCGCGTAGCCCCAAAACAAAGGTGGAAGCTCAGTGAAGCTCATCATGGATCGAACCATGTCCAACAAAGTTAGATTACGACGCTCCGAAACACCATTCAGCTGTAGTGTCATATGAGGAGTCCACTGAGAGAGAATCCCATTCTCTTTTAGATAGTCCAAAAACTCGGTACTTAAGTATTCTCCACCTCGATCCGATCGAAGTGCTTTAATACTTTTACCTAGCTTGTTTTCTACTTCAGCCTTGAATTCTTTGAACTTTTCAAATGCTTCAGACTTATATTTCATTAAATATAAATACTCATACCTTGAATAATCATCAGTAAAGGTAATGAAGTAGGTGTGGCCAAATTGAGTACCAATTCTAAATGGACCACAAACATCTGTATGGATCAAATCCAACAGATTTTGACTACGCTCAGGTTTTCCCTTGAATGGAGATTTAGTCATTTTTCCTTTCAGGCAGGATTCACAAGTAGGTAGAGAGTTAATATCAGACATATCAAACATGCCCTCTCCCACTAGCTTGTCCATCCTCCTTGAGGAAATATGACCTAGCCTAGCATGCCAAAGGTTTGCCGGGTTTTGACTATCGATTTTCCTTTTGTTCATTGTTACCGGTTTATCAACATAATTTATTGGAACATCTTTTAATTTTAAGTTATATAGATCGTTTTCAAGTTGTCCATTTCCAATCAAACATTCATTCTTGTAAATATTGCAAATCTCATTCACAAAATTGCAAGAAAAACCATCTCTATCAAGCATAGAAACAGAAATAATGTTTTTAATCAAATCTGGAACAAATAAAACATCTCTCAAAAGTAACTTAAAATCGTTCTGCAAAATTAAATAAACGTCTCCCACAGCTTTGGCTTCAACTCTAGAACCATTTCCGAGCCTCAGCTGGGTCTCACTCATTCTAAGCTTACGACTTCTTGTCATCACCTGCAAATCATTGCAAATGTGAGATCCACATTCGGTATCCTGTAGTAGCCCGCACCCTAATTGAGTAATTAAAGGATTAATGATAATTAATTAAATTGGGTATCGGACGGATCGGAAGCTCCGAAGGCACGATCGGCAGCTCCGAACAGGATCGGAAGCTCCGATGAGCGATCGGAGGCACCGATGATATTACGTCAGGCATGACGTGTGGTTGGATCGGAAGCACCGATCAGGATCGGAAGCTCCGATCACCCCTATCCGGAGTCAACAAGTGATATTTTGACACGTGGCAGATCAGGATCTTCGGAAGCTCCGATGGCAGGATCGGACGTTCCGATCGAGGTTCGGATGTTCCGATCAAGGATCGGAAGTTCCGATCGTTGTCTATAAATAGAAGGCCGAGGCTTCACTTTCATTTGCCAATTCCGAGTTCTTCTTTCCATTCTAGTCCTTTTGGAGCTGTTCTAGTCTTCGTAGGCTTGGTCCGGAGGTCGGCGAGGCGTTCGGTAGTCATAGCGGAGTTGTGCCCAAGTTCTGGAGGCATCGACATCAAAGGGCTAACGACGGACGAAGGTATATGTTAGAACCTAATGGGGGGGGATTTAGGTTCTATTGGCAACTTTAGCAATTTAAAGCGATTATGCAAGTACGCAAGCGGAAGACTTAAGCAATCAAATAATAAGTGCGGTAAATAAATGCGTAATGTAAATAAAGCAGTAAAAGGGATAAGAGATGTTTATGAAAGTTCGACGATAAATCGTCTACGTCTCCCCTTCTTGGTTAAGTCGATTAACCAAGGATCCACTAGCACTTCGAACGTCTTGGCCTTGATGGCTCCAAGGATAGCCTTACAACTTGACACGATCACCGCACCGATACAACTCGAACACTTGGCCTTAATGGCTTCAAGGATAGCCTCAACACAAACACTTGGCTTCACACTCAAGTGTTTAAAACAATCTCACAATACACTTGGCTTCACACTAAGTGTTTACAACAATAGCACAACCAACTCACAAACTATTTTCACAAATAACTCTCAAATATTGATTGAGCACTTTGGTAGAGAGAATATTGCTTGCAAATGAGAGAAGAAATGAGTTGGGATGTCTCTAAATGGTCTTGGCAAGCCTCTATTTATAGTTGGCAAAGATTTGAATTTGAATTTGTGTGCTTGAAGCGTTTATTGGGAAGCCAAGGAGTAGAGACAAAGTGTAGGCGCCGCTGCCTTCTTTTTCTAGCACTGAGCAGATTTTGTGGAAAACTCATATCTCTCAATCTAACCGTTGGCTTGAGCTCAAATTTGGACAGTCGCTGGAAAACATCTCAATCTTCAATCCGAACGGTGGAGATTGAATTTGAAAGAATCAAACACGTCCAGTAAATCTCGGAAGTCGCAAAATCACGTTCTCGCTTTTGTTCTGAGCATTACTTTTCAAAAATTCGAATCTCACAATCCATCCGTTGGATTGGCCTGAACTTAACACACAATCTTTGTAACATCCTGATATTGATAGTGATTGGTGGAGATTGGATGTGGATGCCTCCATCGATTCCAGTAGTCTTCTGAATCCGATACTTCAGCAGTTAGCTCCTTGCAGAAATAGCTATTGTTCAACATATTTGCAAAAATCATAACTCCATATCCAGCCGTTGGATTGATTTGAAATTTGGATACAGACTTTAAAACATCATGGAAATCCATGTGATTGGTAGAGATCGGATTTTAATAAACGAAGCATTCCCAGGTATTTTCTGAAGTTGAGTCTTCATAGTTCATTCCTTGCAGAAGTAAGTACTGTGCAGCTTTGTTAAAAAAAAAATCATATCTCCATATCCAGCCGTTGGATTGCTATGAAATTTGGAGAGAAGCTTGAGAACATCCTGATCTTGATTTTCACTATTGGAGATCTGATTTGGATGACTGGAAAGTGCCCGGTGAATTTTGCAAGTTTCTGTTTTATAATATTGGCTTGTCCTTGTCCATTTCTTTTACAACTTCAAAGTAACTTCCAAGAATTTGATTGTTAATATGATCTAATCTGCAAAGTCTCACTTTAAATGGTTAGTAACAATTAACCGAGTTTTGTAATCATCAAAACATAATAATATGAGATTTGTTAATGCATTAAAAACATTAATCTCATAACACGAGATTTGTATGCGTTTAAGGCGTAACAATCTCCCCCTTTTTGATGATCACAAAACTTGGTTAAATAGGAGAAATAAATGTACAATATTAAATAAACAATTTAAATTTGCACAATATAATTGCATCAATAAAACTCCCCCTAAATTAAACAATTAGCTAAGAAGAGAATGTTTATCAAATAACCAATTTTATTCTTCATGCATTTAACCATACTAACTCTCCCCTTTAGTTAAAGTATTTAACCAAACTAATTCTCCCCCTTTTTGTGATAATCAAAAAGACTGGAAAAGTAAATGCAAAACATGATAATTGAATATGATTTCTAAAAAGCAACACATAAATTTCACATAAAATGTGAGCTTTATAACTTTGAATAAATACAATTAATTTGTATTATCCAAAATTAAGTTGCTCAAATTTTATATTAAGCTCCCACTTAATATGACATTAAATTTATTTATGTCCACAAGTGATTACAACTCAATCATGCCAAGTTCACCACGCAAACGAATAAAAGTATTTTCATCTAGTGGTTTTGTAAAAATATCGGCAATTTGATTTTTAGTGTCAACATATTGAAGTTCAACTTCATTTAGTTCGATGTGGTCATGAATAAAATGATGACGAATGTCAATATGTTTGGTGCGCGAATGTTGAATCGGATTCTTTGTAAGACATATGGCGCTAGTGTTGTCACAGAAAATAGGGATTTTTGAAAAAGAGACGCCATAGTCGAGCAATTGATGCTTCATCCAAAGAATTTGCGCACAACAACTACCAGCAGCCATATATTCGGCTTCGGTCGTTGACAACGCAACACAATTTTGTTTCTTTGAAAACCAAGAAACTAAACAGTTTCCTAAAAAGAAACAAGTTCCACTAGTGCTTTTCCTATCCACCTTATATCCACCAAATTCGGCATCGCAATAAGCTTTTAAATCAAAGAAAGAATTTTTCGAATACCACAAGCCGAGATTTGGAGTATTTGAAAGATATTTAAAAATGCGTTTTAAGGCGAACAAATGTGATTCCTTTGGACATGATTGAAATCGTGCACACAAGCAAACACTAAACATAATGTCTGGTCTACTAGCAGTAGCATATAATAAGGAGCCAATCATACTACGAAAGGAAGATTGATCTACAGATTTACCATTTTCATCCTTGTCGAGTCTGATTGCTGTGCTCATCGGTGTGGATGATGATTTTGTGTTCTCCATCCCGAATTTCTTTAGAATCTCCTTTATGTATTTGCTTTGGTTCACAAAGAACCCATCCTTGCACTGCTTGATTTGCAATCCGAGGAAATAGTTAAGTTCCCCCATCATGCTCATCTCAAAGTGATCTTGCATAAGCTTAGAAAATTCTTGGAAAAGATCTTCGTTAGTAGAACCGAAAATGATATCGTCCACATAAATTTTCACAATAAGCAAATCATTATCTCTAGATAAAGTAAACAATGTAATATCAACAATTCCTCTAGTAAAGCCATTGGTAATAAGGAAAGAAGAGAGTTTTTCATACCAAGCTCGAGGAGCTTGTTTCAATCCATACAAAGCTTTGTTGAGTCTATATACGTGATCAGATAACAAATTATCAACAAATCCATCAGGTTGTTCAATATAGACCTCTTCTTTCAAATCACCATTCAAGAAAGCACTTTTAACATCCATCTGAAATAATTTAAAATTTCTAGAGCATGCAAAAGCAAGTAACATACGAATGGATTCAAGACGGGCAACAGGAGCATAAGTCTCATCATAATCAATGTCTTCTTCTTGACTATATCCTTTAGCTACGAGCCTAGCCTTGTTTCTAGTGATGGTGCCATGCTCATCAAGTTTATTTCTAAACACCCATTTAGTACCTATCACAGGTCTATCATGCGGCCTAGAAACAAGATCCCAAACATTATTGCGTTTAAATTCATTTAACTCATCTTGCATAGCAATAATCCAGGAATCATCAAGTAAAGCATCATCAACACATTTTGGCTCAACATGAGAAACAAAAGCAAGATGATTACAAATATTATTGAGAGAAGAGCGAGTAGATACTCCCTTTGATGGACTTCCAATTATCAGATCTTTAGGATGATCTTTGTGATGTGTCCATTCCTTAGGAAGTGGTGTTTCCTCAACTGTAGCATCTATATCATTTAAGCTTGAGGAAACCATCTCTTCTTCAAGTATTTCTATATCATCATTGTTAGTGCGAGAAATATTTAACAAAGATTCATCAAATATAACATGCATTGATTCTTCAACAAGTAAGGTGCGCTTATTGAATACTCTATAAGCCTTACTTGTAGTAGAATACCCAAGAAAAATACCTTTATCGGATTTGGCATCAAATTTTCCAAGGTTGTCCTTACCATTGTTGTGAATGAAGCACCTAGATCCAAAAGCCCGAAAGAATGAAATGTTAGGTTTTCTCTCCCTCCATAACTCGTATGGAGTTTTCTTGAGAATTGGCCTTATTGATACGCGATTGATGATGTAACAGGCAGTGTTCATTGCTTCAGCCCAAAAATATTTTGGTAGAGAATGCTCACATAACATGGTCCTTGCAATCTCTACTAGTGTCCTATTTTTCCTCTCAACGACCCCGTTTTGTTGAGGAGTCCTAGGACAAGAAAAATTGTGACCGATGCCTTTTTCTATACAAAAGTTTGAAAAATTCTCATTTTGAAATTCAGTTCCGTGGTCACTACGGATCTGTTTTATTGAAAGATTTTTCTCATTCTCAACTCATTTAGCAAAAGTTTTAAAATACTCAAAGGCATCATTTTTGTGAGCTAAAAACAATGTCCACGTGTAACGTGAAAAATCATCTACAATGACAAACGCATAAAGCTTTCCTCCTAAACTAGCGTTCCTCGAGGGACCACATAGATCTAGGTGGAGAAGTTCAAGGGGCATAGAAGTGGATACAAAATTTTTGCTTTTAAAAGATTCCCTTGTATGTTTGCCAAATTGACACGCATCACAAACAGAATCAAGTTTCAAATCAAGTTTTGGCATACCAACGACTAAGTCAAGTTTTAAAAGTTTTTCGATGGTACTAGGACCAACATGACCCAATCGTCTATGCCAAAGAATGTTGTCATCAATATTCACGGATACAAGGCTTTTTATATTTGATAAAGATAAATTATTTAAAGAGACCTTGTAAACGTTCTCACTTCTATATCCTTTGAAATTTATGGATTTGTCACTAATAAATGATACAGTGCAGTGTTGGGGAGTGAATTTGACTTCATAACCTCTATCGCACAATTGACTTATGCTTAGTAGATTATGATTAAGTCCTTTCACTAGGAGTACATCATCAATTAGACAAGAATTAGATATACCTATTGAGCCGATGCCTTCAATTACTCCTTTGCTGTTGTCTCCAAAGGTGACAGTCCCCTTCTCCTTTGGTTTGATTGATTGAAGAAGATCCTTGTTCCCCGTCATATGTCTAGAACATCCACTGTCTAGATACCATATGCTAGGGAGAGCATTTTTCTTGTTACCCTGAAAATAATTGATTTTGGTACCCTTTAGTTCTTTTGGGTCCACAATGTTAGAAAAGAGAGATACAAAATAGACTTCTAAGAGTTCAGTCTCTCATAGCAACATCATCGCCACTTTCCAAGAGTGCTCCCAGTAGTAGGTAGGGCATATGGCCACTTTAAAAACCTATTTCCTTGGACAGAGCAACGTTCAACAGGGAGACCAGCCGCAAGTCAAAGCATTTTTAAGCCGGTCTATATTGAAATCCCTTAGATTGTGATCTCATAATGCCGACTAATGAGTTGTTAAGTACTCTTAGGCCTCCATTTCATATAGCTCTTTTGAACATATTGATATTTCAATGATCTGCATTTATGTCTAACATGAACAGATTTGCAACAATAAGAACAAGTAGGGGGTGATCTCATTTTAGCTTTAGCTATTAGACTAGCAAAGTCTATAGACTTTTTACCATAGCCTATTCCTCCCTTATCAAAGCTACATTTCTGCATGCTAAGTAGGTTGTTCAATTTATTGCTACTCACATTGAATTTATCGAAAGATTTTTCTAAGTGATCTAAGTCATCCTTAAGTCTAAGGTTATCATGCTCCTTAGTTTCTAATTCCTTTTTAAGATTTCTATTCTCTTTTCTAAGAACCTTAACCATATCAAACATATCTTTATAAGCATGTAAGAGTTCATCGTAAGTAGGTACCTCGTCATCGTCGTCAGAGACGATGTCATCACTTTTAGCCATTAAGCAGAGGTTTGCTTCCTCGTCGTTGTCGTCGCTATCACTCCAGGTAGCTAGTAGGGCTTTCTTCTTTCCTTTGTCCACTTTCTTCTTGAGTGGGCATTCATTGGCGTAGTGACCTTGTTGTTGACAGTTGTAGCAGGTCACTTCTTTCTCAGGTTTCTTGTCATTTTTGAATTTGTTTCCTCGCATGAATTTCTTGAATTTTCTTGCGAAGAGAGCCATGTCATCATCGTCATCTTCTTCGACTTGTGTAGTCAAGGCTATCCCTTTGTGCTTGGCATCTTCTTTCTTTGATTCTTTTCTTGTGGACACTTCTAACTCATGGGTTTTTAGGGTCCCATTTAGTTGATCAAGATCATAGGCGGCAGTGTCCCCTTTGTTGGATTCGATGATGGCGGTTCTCTTTGCATCCCATTCTTTTGGTAGGGCACGAAGAGCTCTCCTCCAAACTTGCTTGGTAGGATATTGTTCTCCCAATTGTGCTAACTCATTGATGATTTGAGTAAGCCTTCGGAACATGGTGTCAACATCTTCGTTGGATTCCATCTCAAATGTTTCGTATTTGAGTTGGAGTAAGTCGATCTTTGTTTCTTTCACTTGGTTGGTGCCTTCGTGACATATCTCTAGCTTGTCCCATATCTCTTTAGTAGATGAGCACATCGATATCCGGTTGTACTCGTTCATATCTAAGGAACAATGCAAGATATTCATAGCTTTAGCATTTTGCGAAATTAATTTCATGTCCTCTTTTGAAAAGTCATCCATTCCCTTAGAAATTTCAACCCCATCAACTATTTTCATAGGTGTATAGGGACCTTTCACCGTCACTTTCCATAGGTCATAGTCTACGGATTGGATATATAGGGACATACGATTTTTCCAATACCCGTAGTTTATGCCATTGAAAAGAGGAGGACGATTAGTAGATTGCCCTTGAGCATAATCACTTGCTAGGTTTGCCATAAAAAGATTTTGAAAAGTATTTTCAAATGGCTTTGATACCACTTGTTAGAACCTAATGGGGGGGGGGGGGGATTTAGGTTCTATTGGCAACTTTAGCAATTTAAAGCGATTATGCAAGTACGCAAGCGGAAGACTTAAGCAATCAAATAATAAGTGCGGTAAATAAATGCGTAATGTAAATAAAGCAGTAAAAGGGATAAGAGATGTTTATGGAAGTTCGACGATAAATCGTCTACGTCTCCCCTTCTTGGTTAAGTCGATTAACCAAGGATCCACTAGCACTTCGAACGTCTTGGCCTTGATGGCTCCAAGGATAGCCTTACAACTTGACACGATCACCGCGCCGATACAACTCGAACACTTGGCCTTAATGGCTCCAAGGATAGCCTCAACACAAACACTTGGCTTCACATTCAAGTGTTTACAACAATCTCACAATACACTTGGCTTCACACTAAGTGTTTACAACAATAGCACAACCAACTCACAAACTATTTTCACAAATAACTCTCAAATATTGATTGAGCACTTTGGTAGAGAGAATATTGCTTGCAAATGAGAGAAGAAATGAGTTGGGATGTCTCTAAATGGTCTTGGCAAGCCTCTATTTATAGTTGGCAAAGATTTGAATTTGAATTTGTGTGCTTGGAGCGTTTATTGGGAAGCCAAGGAGTAGAGACAAAGTGTAGGCGCCGCTGCCTTCTTTTTCCAGCACTGAGTAGATTTTGTGGAAAAATCATATCTCTCAATCTAACCGTTGGCTTGAGCTCAAATTTGGACAGTCGCTGGAAAACATCTCAATATTCAATCTGAACGGTGGAGATTGAATTTGAAAGAATCAAACACGTCCAGTAAATCTCGGAAGTCGCAAAATCACGTTCTCGCTTTTGTTCTGAGCATTACTTTTCAAAAATTCGAATCTCACAATCCATCCGTTGGATTGGCCTGAAATTAACACACAATCTTTGTAACATCCTGATATTGATAGTGATTAGTGGAGATTGGATTTGGATGCCTCCATCGATTCCAGTAGTCTTCTGAATCCGATACTTCAGCAGTTAGCTCCTTGCAGAAATAGCTACTGTTCAACATATTTGCAAAAATCATAACTCCATATCCAGCCGTTGGATTGATTTGAAATTTGGATACAGACTTTAAAACATCATGGAAATCCATGTGATCGGTGGAGATCAGATTTTAATATCCGAAGGATTCCCAGGTATTTTCTGAAGTTGAGTCTTCATAGTTCATTCCTTGCAGAAGTAAGTACTGTGCAGCTTTGTTAAAAACAAAATCATATCTCCATATCCAGCCGTTGGATTGCTATGAAATTTGGAGAGAAGCTTGAGAACATCCTGATCTTGATTTTCACTATTGGAGATCTGATTTAGATTACTGGAAAGTGCCCGGTGAATTTTGCAAGTTTCTGCTTTATAATATTGGCTTGTCCTTGTCCATTTCTTTTACAACTTCAAAGTAACTTCCAAGAATTTGATTGTTAATATGATCTAATCTGCAAAGTCTCACTTTAAATGGTTAGTAATGTTGGAAAACTGGCGAGTTCCCAGACCAATTACGATTGATACCCGGTGCAGCGGAAGTTTAAAAATTTTTCATGGAACGTTTCCATGGTATGGGTATCAACCGTTCATCGATTGAATTACGTGTGTGTAAAATTTAAATAACAATTAAATAAATTTTACCTCAAATCTCGCAACGAGATTAATGGACACCAACAGAACAATTCTGCTCTTGTTGTCTCTCCCTGGAACCGATGAACGCCTTCAATCAGGTCCACGAACAGAGGTTTAATCCCTCTGATAGATTGCACTAGAAAATCTATCAGAAGTTTTCTGCGAAGAGAATACACGAATTTGATTCGTTATTCCTTACTGCGATTCAAAATCACAGACCGGAATTTCTCGGGCAGAGCAAAGGGAGGGGACGGCCGAAAACGTTTTTGAGAGAGAAGGGTTTCGAAAATCCTGTCTCAAAATTATGACCTGTTGTTTTTAATTTCTGTACTGAAATAACTTATTTATAATGCAGGCCACTAACACCTTAGGGCCCATTAGTCATAAGCTGGGGCCCGACAAGCAAAGCCCGCTCGTTCAGAAATTAATATAAAATTCATCGTGACTCCGATTGATGAAACGATTTCACCAATGTGCACAGAAACCATTTCTGCTAAAGTCAAAATAAATTTTCCTGAATCCGAATTCAGTGGTTTCCAAAAATGTCCATCCCTATGTCATTTTAGGAAACCCTACTCCCTTACTCTTAATTAAGAAGTCCAACTCCTTAGTTCATTAAATTTAACTCTTTAAATTTAACTATCTCAACGGGGATTAAAACTCCATTACACTGTGTGACCCTCAATGGTTCAGGGATACAGCTAGCCGTGGGCTCACAACTCCTTGTGACTCGGAACAACACTTTCCGACTTGCCCAACGAATCATGGTAAAGCGCCTAGCAACATCGCCCCATGATTCCCTAGGTATCACTGATAGTGCCTACAAGAACCAGTAGATTTTGGTTAGCGTACAGTACGGTCCCTTCATCCATATATCCCGATCGAATCAACAACCATTGGTATATCGAGAGTCGCTCAAGATTCGATAACTATGCAATGCATCTTGAAGATCAAATTAGTGACATCGCATGTGCTACTAAGAAACCATTTCTTAAATCACATCAAGTACTCTGGCCAGAGATTTGTCACACTAATATCTCCTCAGATCGCATAGGATATCCACACTCGCAAGTATGTGGTGAATCCTTGACAACAATGCATTGACTCCTATATGTGTCGTAACTGTACCCAATCTCGACACCTGATGACCCCCTCAGAGTCGGTAAACGAGTCAAAGCACAGTACTAGCATATAGAGTCTCCATGATGTTTCAAGTCGTAAGGACTAATGGTGTACAACCAAAACCGCGGACTTTATCCACTCGATAAGTGATAACCACTTGGAAAGTCCGGATAGGGTAGTTCGACTATTCATCCTATGAATATCCATTTGCATGCTTCGAACATCTCCATGTTCCCTACCAATGAAACGTGGTACTCCGCATCGCAAATGCTAGTCTCAAACTCGAGCGATCCTTATCCTTATTATCGGACGGCTCAATCGACTAGGAACGGTTTTAGAATATACAGTGACTATAAGATGTATTTCATGATAGACATCTCCATGTTCTACCACATCTTACATACACTATAGTATATTCAAGGTCTTTATCAAAACAACAATAGTATATCACAATATAACAATATGAAGTAATATAAAGTCATTGCCATAAAAGTGTAAATAATATTAAACAAAAGATTGTTTATACAAAGAGTCAACAAAGCCCATAGCCACACAGTTGGCTCACTGGGCACCCACTCTTACAATCTCCCACTTGCCCTATAGCCAACTAGTCATACTACGTAGACCCATTGCTTCGCGATGTTTGTCAAACAATGGTCCTGGCAAAGGCTTAGTAAGTGGATCAGCGATATTGTCTGCAGAGGCCACTCGTTCGACACTGATGTCTCCTCTTTCCACAATCTCCCGGATTATGTGGTATTTCCTCAGTACGTGTTTGGATCTTTGATGAGACCTTGGTTCCTTTGCTTGAGCAACGGCACCCGTGTTGTCGCAGTACACCGGGACTGGACCAACAAATTCAGGAATGACGCCCAACTCTTGGACGAAATTCCTCATCCAAACGGCCTCTTTAGCAGCAGCTGATGCTGCAATGTATTCAGCCTCAGTGGTGGAATCCGCTGTGGTGTCCTGCTTGGAACTCTTCCAAGAGACAGCACCGCCATTGAGCATGAACACAAATCCAGAGGTTGACTTCGAGTCATCCACATCACTTTGGAAGCTAGAGTCGGTATAGCCTTCCAGTTTGAGTTCTCGTCCTCCATAAACCATGAACATATTCTTAGTCCTTCGCAAGTACTTAAGAATGTCCTTCACGGCTTTCCAATGCATCTGACCAGGATTAGACTGATATCTGCTCGTGACACTCAGAGCAAATGCTACATCCGGTCTGGTAGATATCATCCCATACATGATACTACCTATAGCTGACGCATATGGTACATGTGTCATATTCTCTATCTCTGCATCAGTCTTGGGACACATAGACTTGGATAGAGAAACTCCATGACACATGGGTAGATGTCCTCTCTTGGACCCATCCATTGAAAACCGTTTCAATATGGTATCGATGTAGGTTGATTGAGTGAGTCCTATCATTCTCTTAGATCTATCCCTATAGATCTGTATCCCAAGAATGTAGGATGCCTCACCCAAATCCTTCATCGAAAATCTACCTGATAACCATATCTTTGTTGACTGTAACATCCCTACATCATTCCCAATGAGTAGGATGTCATCAACATAAAGTATTAAGAATGTCACCGCATCCTTAACTACTTTCTTGTACACGCAAGGTTCCTCCGGGTTCTTGATGAAACCAAAGTCTTTAATTGTTTCATCAAATTTCTGGTTCCAACTTCTTGATGCTTGTTTTAGACCATAAATTGATCTCTGAAGCTTGCATACCTTATGCTCGCTTCCCATGGATGTGAACCCCTCAGGCTGCTTCATATAGATTTCTTCCTTAATGTCTCCATTAAGAAAAGCAGTCTTCACATCCATTTGCCATATCTCATAGTCATACCATGCAGCTATGGCAATAAGGATTCTTATGGACTTGAACATAGCAACTGGTGAAAAGGTTTCATCATAGTCAACTCCTTGCCTTTGAGTATAACCTTTCGCCACCAATCGCGCCTTGTAGGTCAATACCTTACCATCAGGCCCAAGCTTTCTTTTGTAGATCCATTTACACCCTATTGGAACAATTCCATCGGGAGGATCCACTAAAGTCCAGACTTGGTTAGTATGCATCGAATCCAATTCTGATTGCATAGCTTCAAGCCATAAATTCGAATCCGCATCAGAAATTGCTTCCTTGAAGCTTCTTGGATCACATCCAATGTCGGGTTCATCTTGACCCTCTTCAAGAAGAAGACCATATCGAACTGGAGGTCTAGAAGTCCTCTCGGATCTTCTAGGTGCAGGCGTGTCCAGCAATGGTTCCTGAGGTGTGGGATCGTTATTTTGTATTTCGGGTTCTTCTCGAACTTCTTCGAGTTCCATCATCTCGCCTTTCTTATCCAATAAGAACTCCTTCTCCAAGAAGGTGGCATTCCGCGAAACAAACACCTTTGTTTCAGCAGGATAATAGAAATAATATCCGATTGAATTCTTCGGATACCCCACAAAATAACACAGGCTGGATCGACTATCCAACTTATCTCCCACTGTCCGCTTCACGTAAGCAGGACATCCCCAAATCCTCAAGTATGAATACTTAGGAGCTTTGCCATTCCATAACTCGTATGGTGTTTTGTCCACTGCTTTAGTGTGGACGTTATTCAACAACAATACCGCCGTTTCAAGCGCATAGCCCCAAAACGAAGGTGGAAGCTCAGTGAAGCTCATCATGGATCGAACCATGTCCAACAAAGTTCGATTACGGCGCTCCGATACACCATTAAGCTGTGGTGTCATAGGAGGAGTCCACTGAGAGAGAATCCCATTCTCTTTTAGATAGTCCAAAAACTCGGTACTCAAGTATTCTCCACCTCGATCCGATCGAAGTGCTTTAATACTTTTACCTAGCTTGTTTTCTACTTCAGCCTTGAATTCTTTGAACTTTTCAAATGCTTCAGACTTATATTTCATTAAATATAAATACCCATACCTAGAATAATCATCAGTAAAGGTAATGAAGTAGGTGTGGCCATGTTGAGTCCCTACTCTAAATGGACCACAAACATCTGTATGGATCAAATCCAACAGATTTTGACTACGTTCAGGCTTCCCCTTAAAAGGAGATTTAGTCATTTTCCCTTTTAGGCAGGATTCACAAGTAGGTAGAGAGTTAATATCAGACATATCAAACATGCCCTCTCCCACTAGCTTGTTCATCCTCCTTGAGGAAATATGACCTAGTCTAGCGTGCCAAAGGTTTGCCGGGTTTTGACTATCGATTTTCCTTTTGTTTGTTGTTGCCGGTTGTCAATACAATTCACTGGAACGTCTTTTAGTTTTAAATTATATAGATCGTTTTCAAGTTGTCCATTTCCAATTAAACATTCATTCTTGTAAATACTGCAAATCCCATTCACAAAATTACAAGAATAACCATCTCTATCAAGCATAGAAATAGAAATAATGTTTTTAATTAAATCTGGCACAAATAAAACATCTCTCAACAATAATTTAAAACCATTCTGCAAAATCAAACAAACATCTCCAATGGCCGTAGCTTCAACTCTGGAACCATTCCCGAGCCTCAGCTGGGTCTCACCCATTCTAAGCCTGCGACTTCTTGTCATCACCTGCAAATCATTGCAAATGTGAGAACCACATCCGGTATCCAATACCCAAGAAGTTGTATTAAGTGACATGTTTATTTCGATATAGAACATACCCTTTGCAGTTCTCAACTGCTCAAGATACTCCTTGCAGTTGCGCTTCCAATGACCCGGCTTCTTGCAGTAATGGCAAACATCCTTGGATTTTCCATCGTTTGAAGCCTTTGTCTTTTGCTTCTTCTCGGGTTCCACTTTCTTGGGTGGGGCAGAACGTTTCTTGCCCTTCATACTTGGCCCCTTTTTAGCAGAAGATGAGGAGCCCACCAAGAAAGCTGGCTTATCCTTCTTAAGTGTGGATTCATATGTAACGAGCATATTGACCATCTCTTCAAGGGTGGCCTCTATCTTGTTCATATTAAAATTTATCACGAATCCATCAAATGAAGAAGGAAGAGATAGAAGCAGCAAGTCCACATTGAGTTCATGCTCCAACACCAAATCAAGGGTCGCTAACTTCTGTATGAGCCAAATCACTCGTACCCCATGATCACGGACCGAAGTCCCTTCACGCATGCGGCACGTCATCAACTCCTTAACAGTAGAGAACCTTTCAGCCCTCGACTGAGCCCCAAAAAGTTCCTTGAGTTGCGTGTGAATGTCAGCAGCATTCACCGTGTCCTCAAATCGCCTCTGGAGTTCATCAGACATCGAGGCTTGCATATAGCATTTGGTCTTGATGTCATGGTCACACCATGCATCAAGTTTGGCCAATTCCTCCGGACTTATGTCAGCTGGTGCTTCCTTCGGAGGTGCTTTCTCTAACACGTAGAGCATTTTCTCCGAAGTTAAGACAATCTTCAACTTCCGGAACCATTCCGTATAGTTGGCGCCAGTCAGCTTGTTTTGTTCGAGGATCGAGAATAAAGGATTTCGCGAATTCATTGTATGAAATACTGAAAAGGAAAAACAGACATATATCAATGATTGTTTAACAATTTACTAAGACATAAAATAGGCGAATTTAATTTTATGAATCTCACTCCCACTATTTTAACGATTTCACCACCCTCTAGTGAAAACGGGAAACTTTTTCCTTAGTGAGAACATGGAGTCCAATTGACAAACTTATGGTCCCGAATAATATCAGCCAACCATAATTCTCAAAAGGTAGAGCCCAATTGCTTCCAAAGCAACCCCCATGTATTTACCTCATGTCCAATAAGGGCCCAATAATATGACGCCGTTTAAAGTGACATGTCAAGATGACCCATCAATATTAAGTTGTGATGGACGGTCGCCATGTGGATCCCCCAATAATATGAGCCGATCCCATGGGAGTTCCACCCAACTTACAACATTTGTCGATCCAATGTACAGCTTTCCGACGAACGGGCCCCCCCAATAATATGAGCCGGACCGTATCCGCGGGTAGCATCACATACATTGACCGTTGATGGAAGGTAGGAACATTTAAACAATATTTAAATTTCCTTTATTTATCTTGATATAAATTTTAAATCATATTTAAAATGAGGGATTTTATTTATAAAAATATTTGTCTCATCATTTTTAATTTATTGCATGCATTGCCGGATTCACGCAATTTATGTCTAAACATGCATACAATCATAATATCACATATTATATAGGATGATCGATTCCATTTCTAATTGACCCGTGGTTGCCAATCACGGTCTTAGTCCAATCCTAGGTAATATGCAGTATGCAAATGCAATCCTATTACATATGCTTCCAATTTACATTTCTTCAGTCTTCATTGTCTGCTGGACCCACCATCTTCAAATCTTGATCTCCCACTAAATCTAATGTATTTACAATTAAATAACAATGACAAGTAGGGGATACATTTTTAGGGGGTGGGAACGGGCTATAAACCAAGCCCACTTTTATTACATATGACATTCATATCGGGCCATAAACCAGGCCCATTAATAAAACCAACAACAATAAAGACAAAATGTAAATTCCTAACATACACCTACAAAATTGGTCATGGCAATCGATCATCCTTATCCAATAACATTTAATTCAAAATTAATTTATTGGATAACATGCTGTGGCAATTCAAATTTAAACAAGATAAAATCATATTTATATAAAATCACATTTCACATATAAAATCATATTTTATCTCCATATCAAATAAAATCATATTTTATCTATAAAATCCAATTTTACAAATAAAATCATATTTTATCTAATATATCATAAGATCATATCTTATCATCAATTGTACCAAAATAATTGATTTAAAAATTCAATTTACGGATAAAATATTAAAATTTTCCAAAAATTCAAATTTATCCAAAATCAATTTTAAAATTTACGGACTCGAACAATTCGATCCGAAATCTCGTGAACCAATCAAAAACAATTTTTGACCGGACCAAAAATAAAATTTTAAATATTAAAATTAATAAAAAATTAAAAATTAATTTTTCCCGCGGGCCACCCGGGACACTCCCGGGTCGGCCCGCACCCGGGGCGCGGGCCGGGGGCAGCCCGGCTGCCTCCTTAGGGCAGCGCCTGGCGCCGCCCCTGGGCGGCGCCGTGCGCTGCCCTGGGCGGCGCCGAGCGCCGCCCTGCGCAGCGCCCAGCGCTGCGCTGGGCAGCGCCCAGCGCTGCGCTGGGCAGCGCCGAGCGCCGCCCCTGGGCAGCGCCGAGCGCTGCCCTGCGCAGCGCCCAGCGCTGCGCTGGGCAGCGCACAGCGCTGCGCTGGGCAGCGCACAGCGCTGCCCTGGGCGGCGCCGTGCGCCGCCCTGGGCGGCGACGGTCGCCGCCTTGGGCGGCGCTGTGCGCCCCCTTTGGGCGGCGCCGTGCGCCGCCCGGGGCAGCAACAATTGCTGCCCCACCGGGCAGCGATCCAATCGCTGCCCGGGTTTTGCCCCGAAAAATTTTTTTTTATTAAAAATATTTATTTTGTTTCATAAACCGAGACTCAAAAATTTTGTACAATTGATTATTCAATCGATTGATCTGAGCAACCTGGCTCTGATACCACTGTTGGAAAACTGGCGAGTTCCCAGACCAATTACGATTGATACCCGGTGCAGCGGAAGTTTAAAAATTTTTCATGGAACGTTTCCATGGTATGGGTATCAACCGTTCATCGATTGAATTACGTGTGTGTAAAATTTAAATAACAATTAAATAAATTTTACCTCAAATCTCGCAACGAGATTAATGGACACCAACAGAACAATTCTGCTCTTGTTGTCTCTCCCTGGAACCGATGAACGCCTTCAATCAGGTCCACGAACAGAGGTTTAATCCCTCTGATAGATTGCACTAGAAAATCTATCAGAAGTTTTCTGCGAAGAGAATACACGAATTTGATTCGTTATTCCTTACTGCGATTCAAAATCACAGACCGGAATTTCTCGGGCAGAGCAAAGGGAGGGGACGGCCGAAAACGTTTTTGAGAGAGAAGGGTTTCGAAAATCCTGTCTCAAAATTATGACCTGTTGTTTTTAATTTCTGTACTGAAATAACTTATTTATAATGCAGGCCACTAACACCTTAGGGCCCATTAGTCATAAGCTGGGGCCCGACAAGCAAAGCCCGCTCGTTCAGAAATTAATATAAAATTCATCGTGACTCCGATTGATGAAACGATTTCACCAATGTGCACAGAAACCATTTCTGCACGTTTTAAAGTCAAAATAAATTTTCCTGAATCCGAATTCAGTGGTTTCCAAAAATGTCCATCCCTATGTCATTTTAGGAAACCCTACTCCCTTACTCTTAATTAAGAAGTCCAACTCCTTAGTTCATTAAATTTAACTCTTTAAATTTAACTATCTCAACGGGGATTAAAACTCCATTACACTGTGTGACCCTCAATGGTTCAGGGATACAGCTAGCCGTGGGCTCACAACTCCTTGTGACTCGGAACAACACTTTCCGACTTGCCCAACGAATCATGGTAAAGCGCCTAGCAACATCGCCCCATGATTCCCTAGGTATCACTGATAGTGCCTACAAGAACCAGTAGATTTTGGTTAGCGTACAGTACGGTCCCTTCATCCATATATCCCGATCGAATCAACAACCATTGGTATATCGAGAGTCGCTCAAGATTCGATAACTATGCAATGCATCTTGAAGATCAAATTAGTGACATCGCATGTGCTACTAAGAAACCATTTCTTAAATCACATCAAGTACTCTGGCCAGAGATTTGTCACACTAATATCTCCTCAGATCGCATAGGATATCCACACTCGCAAGTATGTGGTGAATCCTTGACAACAATGCATTGACTCCTATATGTGTCGTAACTGTACCCAATCTCGACACCTGATGACCCCCTCAGAGTCGGTAAACGAGTCAAAGCACAGTACTAGCATATAGAGTCTCCATGATGTTTCAAGTCGTAAGGACTAATGGTGTACAACCAAAACCGCGGACTTTATCCACTCGATAAGTGATAACCACTTGGAAAGTCCGGATAGGGTAGTTCGACTATTCATCCTATGAATATCCATTTGCATGCTTCGAACATCTCCATGTTCCCTACCAATGAAACGTGGTACTCCGCATCGCAAATGCTAGTCTCAAACTCGAGCGATCCTTATCCTTATTATCGGACGGCTCAATCGACTAGGAACGGTTTTAGAATATACAGTGACTATAAGATGTATTTCATGATAGACATCTCCATGTTCTACCACATCTTACATACACTATAGTATATTCAAGGTCTTTATCAAAACAACAATAGTATATCACAATATAACAATATGAAGTAATATAAAGTCATTGCCATAAAAGTGTAAATAATATTAAACAAAAGATTGTTTATACAAAGAGTCAACAAAGCCCATAGCCACACAGTTGGCTCACTGGGCACCCACTCTTACAAGTAACAATTAACCGAGTTTTGTAATCATCAAAACATAATAATATGAGATTTGTTAATGCATTAAAAACATTAATCTCATAACACGAGATTTGTATGCGTTTAAGGCGTAACAGTATAGCTTTTGCTTCCTATAAATATTTAGGAGTATGCAATAGCTTAGTTAAGGCTTTTAGAGCACTTTAATGATAAGAAGTATCATTTGGCAGTGTAGAGCAGACTATAGGCGTGGACCTAGAGTTGGTAGAGCTTGCACTATTTTGAGGTACGAAAGTACTGTTCGAGATATCCTGACTGAGTATGCATGTATTATGTGACTGCATGATTTATATGCCATGATATTATGCTGCATTCATTTGAATCTTGCTGTATCTCTTTTGAAAATGTCTGTTAGTAGGGTTGTACCCTATCCTGTTAGTGGATGGACTTCCATCGATTTGGGTCCGGCGTATCCACGGTTATCTCGGTATGGGAGCCACCTCCTGAAGCGACGGCACAACGTGCTACATACCAGGGCCCGGTCTGTCTCTGTTATCTGATCCTTGACCTCGAGTCTATAGGGAGTTCACTTTGCATGCATGTATACTCATACTCTCGCTACTGAGCGTTTTATGCTCACGTCTCGTACTCTGTGTTTCTGGACACCCTATCCCATGGGGCAGGTTTGCGATTTGGACGAGGAGGGTGGATCCAGGAGGGGCTAGTCAGTGGTTGGCCAGCTAGAGCTTCGTCTAGGTTTTATTACTGTTGTTTGGGTTTATACAACTATTCGATTTGGTTGTATATTATTGGATAAATTACAGATTCCTTTACTTGGGATTGTATATTGTTTATGGTTTCCGCAGTTTTATTCTGATATCTGTTTGATTAAGTTAATTGCATGCCTAAGTTCTGTTTAGTAGGTGATCCGGGTAAGGGTCACTACATTTATGGTATCAGAGCATGCAAAAGAATTCTTGGGATTTAGTCTCGTCTTGAGGTATTTTTGTAGATGTCAAATCGTGACGACCGGAGTTTTCATGGCAGTGTTGGTGGGCGTTGGGGTGATGCCGACCGGGAGCCTCGTCGAGAACGGCGTCATCGTCATCATGACGACGAGCGTTTCACTGTGCGTCGATTCTTAGCTATGGGTCCTAAGCCCTTAGTTGGAGGTGAGTCTCCGGAGGATGCGGAGAACTAGTTAGACCGCATGGAGACGACTTTTCAGACTTTCCAATGCACCGAGGAGCAGAAGGTGGAGACCCTTGGCTATCTTTTGGATGGGCGTGCGCGCATGTGGTGGAGGTTTACTTCTGCACCTTTTGTTGCGGCGAGAGGAGTGGCCACCTGGGCCGAGTTCCGCACAACTTTTCAAAAGCGGTATTTTCCTCCTGCACTCCGTCAGTCGAAGGCAGGCGAACTACTGAGTCTGCGACAGGGAGCCATGTCTATCGATGAGTATCAGCAGAGGTTCTTTGATCTGCTATCCTATTGCCCCGAGATTGCTGATAGCTCAGAGATGAAGTATAATCGTTCCTTCAGGGCCTTAACCCTGAGATCCATGACCGTGTGGCGGTTGGCGACGACATGTCCTACAAGGGTTTGGTGAGCCGTTGTCACCAGGCGGAGGACAGCATTCGGCGGAACAGGTCTTTCCCTCAGTCAAGGCCTGCTAGTTCTTTGGGTCCCCGTGCCCAAAATTTCAAGAAGTCTGGATCTTCTTCTTCTTCTGGTTCTGGAGGTGTTGTTCGTTACGGTAAGAAGGACAAGTGTGATCACTGTGGGAAGAACCATCCATCTGACAAGTGCCGTAGAGCTTCTGGAGCTTGTTTCCGTTGTGGAGAGACTGGTCATATCCGGAGGGATTGTCCACTGTCTGGGGGAGGCGGTTCAGGTTCTGGTTCAGGATCTGGTTCTCAGGCCACCGTTCAGCAGAGGTCGCAGGGACAGTCTGCTGGGAGTTCTCATTTGAGGCCACGAGCTTCTGGCCAGGTGTTTGCCCTGAGACATGATCAGGCTGTGGAGGAGAATGAGAAAGTCATCGCAGGTACATTTCTGCTTTATGATATACCTGCTCTTGTACTTATTGACACTGGTGCATCTCATTCCTTCATTTCTGCACGTTTTGTTAAGAGGCATAAGTTACCATGCATTGCACTAGATGTAGTGATGTCTGTTTCTACTCCGACGGGCCAATATGCTTTGGCTAAGCGTCTAGTGATGGGTTGCCCTTTAGAGTTCGAAGGGAACATTCAGTTAGCAAATCTCATGGTCCTGGCGATGGACGACTTTGATTGCATTCTGGGAATAGATATGTTGACTACCTATCGAGCTTCAGTGGACTGCTATCAGAGATTAGTACGCTTTCATCCGGAGGGGAGTGAGAGCTGGTTTTTCTATGGTGAGGGAGCGCGACCTCCGATGCCTTTGGTATCAGCTTTGACAGCCTGTCGAGCTCTAGAGTCTGGCGGGGAAGGCTACCTTATCTATGCAGTTGATTTGTCCGCTGAGAGTATTGGGATAGAGAGCATTCCTGTTGTGGATGAATTTCCAGATGTATTTCCTGATGAGATTCCGGATTTTCCTTCTGCTAGGGAAGTCGAGTTTGGCATAGAGTTGATGCCGGGTACTTCGCCTATTTCTAGAGCACCGTATCGTCTGGCTCCGTCAGATATGCGTGAGTTGAAGAATCAGCTAAAGGATCTTTTGGACAAGGGGTACATTCTTCCTAGTGTATCTCCTTGGGGAGCTCCTGTTCTCTTCGTGAAGAAGAAGGATGGGTCGATGCGGCTGTGCATTGACTATCGGCAGCTGAACCGAGTCACTGTGAAGAACAAGTATCTGTTGCCTCATATTGATGACTTGTTTGACCAGTTGCAGGGCACATCAGTTTACTCCAAGATTGACTTGAGATCTGGGTATCATCAGTTGAGAGTCCGTGATCAGGACGTAGCCAAGACTGCATTCCGTACTCGCTATGGGCATTACGAGTTCCTAGTGATGCCATTTGGTTTGACTAATGCGCCGGCTATATTCATGGATTTGATGAACCGTGTCTTCAGGGAGTACTTGGACAAGTTTGTCGTGGTCTTCATTGACGACATCTTGGTGTATTCACGTAATACGGAAGAGCATGTTTCTCACTTGCGGTTGGTACTGCAGACTCTTCGAGATGAGCAGTTGTACGCTAAGCTGAGTAAGTGTGAGTTCTGGATGGATAGAGTGGTCTTTCTTGGCCATATCATATCCAGGGAGGGGATTTCTGTTGATCCAAGCAAGATTGAAGCGGTACTTAATTGGTCGCATCCGACGACAGTTGCTGAGATCCGTAGTTTTCTGGGTCTAGCAGGGTATTATCGTCGCTTTATTTTGAACTTCTCTCAGTTAGCCCGACCGTTGACGCAGCTTACCCACAAGGGTGTGGATTTTGAGTGGTCTTCTGAGTGTGAGGAGAATTTCTGTGAGCTTCGACGGCGGTTGACTTCTGCGTCGGTGTTGGCATTACCGTCAGGATCTGGAGGGTATGTGGTTTACACGGATGCTTCTCTTCAGGGGTTAGGTTGTGTCCTGACTCAGAATGGGCATGTGATCGCATACGTTTCTAGACAGCTGAAGCTTCACAAGGACAACTACCCAGTCCATGATTTGGAGTTAGCAGCCATTGTGTTCGCTTTGAAGATCTGGCGTCATTATCTGTATGGCGAGAAATTTGAGATCTTCACCGACCATAAGAGTCTCAAGTATTTGTTCACTCAGACGGAGTTGAACATGAGGCAGAGACGTTGGATGGACTTGCTTAAGGACTATGATTGCGAGATTAAGTACCATCCGGGAGCTGCTAATCTCACCGCTGATGCTTTGAGTCGCAAGGTGCGACTATCCGCACTTCAGACTTGTTCGATGTCTAGTGCGATCAGTGACTGTTGTACTTCAGGTTATACCTTCAAGCATAAGAAAGGTATGCAGAGTATCCAGATGTTTGCGATATTATCTGAGCCAGCCTTGTATTCGCGGATCCGAGATGCTCAGATTTCTGATTCAAAGACCCAACGTTTAGCTCGTCTAGCTAACGAGGGTAGCTCGTCTGGATTTCATTATCAGTTAGATGGCTTTCTGTGTTTGTCTGGTAGACTTGTGATTCCGCAGGATGAAGAGTTGCGAGAGGAGATTTTGTCTCAGGCACATCGCACTAAGTTGAGTATTCATCCTGGGAGCAACAAGATGTACAAGGATCTACGTACTCGTTTCTGGTGGAAGGGAATGAAACGCAGTGTTTATCAGTTTGTTTCGAGATGTTTGGTGTGTCAACAGGTCAAGGCAGAGCACCGACGACCTGGAGGATTGCTTCACAGTCTGCCTATTCCTGAATGGAAATGGGAGTTTATCACAATGGACTTTGTGACCCATTTGCCGGTATCCCCGAGGAACTGTGATGCTATCTGGGTTGTGGTGGACCGACTCACCAAGTCAGCGCATTTCATTGCTTATAGCCGAGAGTACTCTGTGGATCGCATGGCACGGATGTACATTCAGGAGATCGTTCGACTTCATGGAGTGCCTGTGAGCATTGTCAGCGATCGGGACCCCAGGATTACTTCTAGATTCTGGGGGAGTGTTCAGCGTGCGATGGGTACTACTCTCAGTTTGAGTACAGCCTATCATTCGGAGACTGATGGTCAGTCGGAGCACACTATCCGTACTTTGGAAGATATGCTTAGAGCGTGCGTCATGGATTTTGGTTCAGCCTAGCAGGATCATTTGCCGTTGATCGAGTTCGCTTACAACAACAGCTATCATACTAGTATTGGGATGGCACCTTTTGAGGTGTTGTATGGGCGACATTGTCGTACTCCACTCTTTTGGGAAGAAGTGGGCGAGAGACAGGCTGAGGGACCGGAGTTTATCCAGCAGGCGATAGACATTGTTGAGCAAATCAAGAAACGGATTAAGACTGCACAGGATCATCAGGCCAGTTATGCTAATATCAAGCGTAGGCCCTGTTGGAAAACTGGCGAGTTCCCAGACCAATTACGATTGATACCCGGTGCAGCGGAAGTTTAAAATTTTTCTCATGGAACGATTCCATGGTGTGGGTATCAACCATACAACGATTGAATTATTGTGTGTGTAAAATTTAAATAACAATTAAATAAATTTTACCTCAAATCTCGCAACGAGATTAATGGACACCAACAGAACAATTCTGCTCTTGTTGTCTCTCCCTGGAACCGATGAACGCCTTCAATCAGGTCCACGAACAGAGGTTTAATCCCTCTGATAGATTGCACTAGAAAATCTATCAGAAGTTTTCTGCGAAGAGAATACACGAATTTGATTCGTTATTCCTTACTGCGATTCAAAATCACAGACCGGAATTTTCTCGGGCAGAGGGAGGGAGGGGCGGCCGAAAACGTTTTTGAGAGGGGCTAGGGTTTCGAAAATCCTGTCTCAAAAATTATGACCTGTTGTGTTTAATTTCTGTACTGAAATAACTTATTTATAATGCAGGCCACTAACACCTTAGGGCCCATTAGTCATAAGCTGGGGCCCGACAAGCAAAGCCCGCTCGTTCAGAAATTAATATAAAATTCATCGTGACTCCTATTGATGAAACGATTTCACCAACGTGCACAGAAACCATTTCTGCACGTTTTAAAGTCAAAATAAATTTTCCTGAATCCGAATTCAGTGGTTTCCAAAAATGTCCATCCCTATGTCATTTTAGGAAATCCTACTCCCTTACTCTTATTTAAGAAGTCCAACTCCTTAGTTCATTAAATTTAACTCTTTAAATTTAACTATCTCAACGGGGATTAAAACTCCATTACACTGTGTGACCCTCAATGGTTCAGGGATACAGCTAGCCGTGGGCTCACAACTCCTTGTGACTCGGAACAACACTTTCCGACTTGCCCAACGAATCATGGTAAAGCGCCTAGCAACATCGCCCCATGATTCCCTAGGTATCACTGATAGTGCCTACAAGAACCAGTAGATTTTGGTTAACGTACAGTACGGTCCCTTCATCCATATATCCCGATCGAATCAACAACCATTGGTATATCGAGAGTCGCTCAAGATTCGATAACTATGCAATACATCTTGAAGATCAAATTAGTGACATCGCATGTGCTACTAAGAAACCATTTCTTAAATCACATCAAGTACTCTGGCCAGAGATTTGTCACACTAATATCTCCTCAGATCGCATAGGATATCCACACTCGCAAGTATGTGGTGAATCCTTGACAACAATGCATTGACTCCTATATGTGTCGTAACTGTACCCAATCTCGACACCTGATGACCCCCTCAGAGTCGGTAAACGAGTCAAAGCACAGTACTAGCATATAGAGTCTCCATGATGTTTCAAGTCGTAAGGACTAATGGTGTACAACCAAA
This sequence comes from Henckelia pumila, assembly GCF_033568475.1. Taxonomy (NCBI): domain Eukaryota; kingdom Viridiplantae; phylum Streptophyta; class Magnoliopsida; order Lamiales; family Gesneriaceae; genus Henckelia; species Henckelia pumila. Next base: position 1,726,028 of record NW_027331813.1, read on the forward strand.
ACCGCGGACTTTATCCACTCGATAAGTGATAACCACTTGGAAAGTCCGGATAGGGTAGTTCGACTATTCATCCTATGAATATCCATTTGCATGCTTCGAACATCTCCATGTTCCCTACCAATGAAACGTGGTACTCCGCATCGCAAATGCTAGTCTCAAACTCGAGCGATCCTTATCCTTATTATCGGACGGCTCAATCGACTAGGAACGGTTTTAGAATATACAGTGACTATAAGATGTATTTCATGATAGACATCTCCATGTTCTACCACATCTTACATACACTATAGTATATTCAAGGTCTTTATCAAAACAACAATAGTATATCACAATATAACAATATGAAGTAATATAAAGTCATTGCCATAAAAGTGTAAATAATATTAAACAAAAGATTGTTTATACAAAGAGTCAACAAAGCCCATAGCCACACAGTTGGCTCACTGGGCACCCACTCTTACAATCTCCCACTTGCCCTATAGCCAACTAGTCATACTACGTAGACCCATTGCTTCGCGATGTTTGTCAAACAATGGTCCTGGCAAAGGCTTAGTAAGTGGATCAGCGATATTGTCTGCAGAGGCCACTCGTTCGACACTGATGTCTCCTCTTTCCACAATCTCCCGGATTATGTGGTATTTCCTCAGTACGTGTTTGGATCTTTGATGAGACCTTGGTTCCTTTGCTTGAGCAACGGCACCCGTGTTGTCGCAGTACACCGGGACTGGACCAACAAATTCAGGAATGACGCCCAACTCTTGGACGAAATTCCTCATCCAAACGGCCTCTTTAGCAGCAGCTGATGCTGCAATGTATTCAGCCTCAGTGGTGGAATCCGCTGTGGTGTCCTGCTTGGAACTCTTCCAAGAGACAGCACCACCATTGAGCATGAACACAAATCCAGAGGTTGACTTCGAGTCATCCACATCACTTTGGAAGCTAGAGTCGGTATAGCCTTCCAGTTTGAGTTCTCGTCCTCCATAAACCATGAACATATTCTTAGTCCTTCGCAAGTACTTAAGAATGTCCTTCACGGCTTTCCAATGCATCTGACCAGGATTAGACTGATATCTGCTCGTGACACTCAGAGCAAATGCTACATCCGGTCTGGTAGATATCATCCCATACATGATACTACCTATAGCTGACGCATATGGTACATGTGTCATATTCTCTATCTCTGCTTCAGTCTTGGGACACATAGACTTGGATAGAGAAACTCCATGAAACATGGGTAGATGTCCTCTCTTGGACCCATCCATTGAAAACCGTTTCAATATGGTATCGATGTAGGTTGATTGAGTGAGTCCTATCATTCTCTTAGATCTATCCCTATAGATCTGTATCCCAAGAATGTAGGATGCCTCACCCAAATCCTTCATCGAAAATCTACCTGATAACCATATCTTTGTTGACTGCAACATCCCTACATCATTCCCAATGAGTAGGATGTCATCAACATAAAGTACTAAGAATTTCACCGCATCCTTAACTACTTTCTTGTACACGCAAGGTTCCTCCGGGTTCTTGATGAAACCAAAATCTTTAATTGTTTCATCAAATTTATGGTTCCAACTTCTTGATGCTTGTTTTAGACCATAAATTGATCTCTGAAGCTTGCATACCTTATGCTCGCTTCCCATGGATGTGAACCCCTCAGGCTGCTTCATATAGATTTCTTCCTTAATGTCTCCATTAAGAAAAGCAGTCTTCACATCCATCTGCCATATCTCATAGTCATACCATGCAGCTATGGCAATTAGGATTCTTATGGACTTGAACATTGCGACTGGTGAAAAGGTTTCATCATAGTCAACTCCTTGCCTTTGAGTATAACCTTTCGCCACCAATCGCGCCTTGTAAGTCAATATCTTACCATCAGGCCCAAGCTTTCTTTTGTAGATCCATTTACACCCTATTGGAACAATTCCATCGGGAGGATCCACTAAAGACCAGACTTGGTTAGTATGCATCGAATCCAATTCTGACTGCATAGCTTCAAGCCATAAATTCGAATCCGCATCAGAAATTGCTTCCTTGAAGCTTCTTGGATCACATCCAATGTCGGGTTCATCTTGACCCTCTTCAAGAAGAAGACCATATCGAACTGGAGGTCTAGAAGTCCTCTCGGATCTTCTAGGTGCAGGCGTGTCCAGCAATGGTTCCTGAGGTGTGGGATCGTTATTTTGTATTTCGGGTTCTTCTCGAACTTCTTCGAGTTCCATCATCTCGCCTTTCTTATCCAATAAGAACTCCTTCTCCAAGAAGGTGGCATTCCGTGAAACAAACACCTTTGTTTCAGCAGGATAATAGAAATAATATCCGATTGAATTCTTCGGATACCCCACAAAATAACACAAGCTGGATCGACTATCCAACTTATCTCCCACTGTCCGCTTCACGTAAGCAGGACATCCCCATATCCTCAAGTACGAATACTTAGGAGCTTTGCCATTCCATAACTCGTATGGTGTTTTGTCCACTGCTTTAGTGTGGACGTTGTTCAACAACAATACCGCCGTCTCAAGCGCATAGCCCCAAAACGAAGGTGGAAGCTCAGTGAAGCTCATCATAGATCGAACCATGTCCAACAAAGTTCGATTACGACGCTCCGATACACCATTAAGCTGTGGTGTCATAGGAGGAGTCCACTGAGAGAGAATCCCATTCTCTTTTAGATAGTCCAAAAACTCGGTACTCAAGTATTCTCCACCTCGATCCGATCGAAGTGCTTTAATACTTTTACCTAGCTTGTTTTCTACTTCAGCCTTGAATTCTTTGAACTTTTCAAATGCTTCAGACTTATATTTCATTAAATATAAATACCCATACCTAGAATAATCATCAGTAAAGGTAATGAAGTAGGTGTGGCCATGTTGAGTCCCTACTCTAAATGGACCACAAACATCTGTATGGATCAAATCCAACAGATTTTGACTACGTTCAGGCTTCCCCTTAAAAGGAGATTTAGTCATTTTCCCTTTTAGGCAGGATTCACAAGTAGGTAGAGAGTTAATATCAGACATATCAAACATGCCCTCTCCCACTAGCTTGTTCATCCTCCTTGAGGAAATATGACCTAGTCTAGCGTGCCAAAGGTTTGCCGGGTTTTGACTATCGATTTTCCTTTTGTTTGTTGTCGCCGGTTTGTCAATACAATTTACTGGAACGTCTTTTAGTTTTAAATTGTATAGATCGTTTTCAAGTTGTCCATTTCCAATTAAACATTCATTCTTGTAAATATTGCAAATCCCATTCACAAAATTACAAGAATAACCATCTCTATCAAGCATAGAAATAGAAATAATGTTTTTAATTAAATCTGGCACAAATAAAACATCTCTCAACAATAATTTAAAACCATTCTGCAAAATCAAACAAACATCTCCAATGGCCGTAGCTTCAACTCTGGAACCATTCCCGAGCCTCAGCTGGGTCTCACCCATTCTAAGCCTGCGACTTCTTGTCATCACCTGCAAATCATTGCAAATGTGAGATCCACATCCGGTATCCAATACCCAAGAAGTTGTATTAAGTGACATGTTTATTTCGATATAGAACATACCCTTTGCAGTTCCCAACTGCTCAAGATACTCCTTGCAGTTGCGCTTCCAATGACCCGGCTTCTTGCAGTAATGGCAAACATCCTTGGATTTTCCATCGTTTGAAGCCTTTGTCTTTTGCTTCTTCTCGGGTTCCACTTTCTTGGGTGGGGCAGAACGTTTCTTGCCCTTCATACTTGGCCCCTTCTTAGCAGAAGATGAGGAGCCCACCAAGAAAGCTGGCTTATCCTTCTTAAGTGTGGATTCATATGTAACGAGCATATTGACCATCTCTTCAAGGGTGGCCTCTATCTTGTTCATATTAAAATTTATCACGAATCCATCAAATGAAGAAGGAAGAGATAGAAGCAGCAAGTCCACATTGAGTTCATGCTCCAACACCAAATCAAGGGTCGCTAACTTCTGTATGAGCCAAATCACTCGTACCCCATGATCACGGACCGAAGTCCCTTCACGCATGCGGCACGTCATCAACTCCTTAACAGTAGAGAACCTTTCAGCCCTCGACTGAGCCCCAAAAAGTTCCTTGAGTTGCGTGTGAATGTCAGCAGCATTCACCGTGTCCTCAAATCGCCTCTGGAGTTCATCAGACATCGAGGCTTGCATATAGCATTTGGTCTTGATGTCATGGTCACACCATGCATCAAGTTTGGCCAATTCCTCCGGACTTATGTCAGCTGGTGCTTCCTTCGGAGGTGCTTTCTCTAACACGTAGAGCATTTTCTCCGAAGTTAAGACAATCTTCAACTTCCGGAACCATTCCGTATATTTGGCGCCAGTCAGCTTGTTTTGTTCGAGGATCGAGAATAAAGGATTTCGCGAATTCATTGTATGAAATACTGAAAAGGAAAAACAGACATATATCAATGATTGTTTAACAATTTACTAAGACATAAAATAGGCGAATTTAATTTTATGAATCTCACTCCCACTATTTTAACGATTTCACCACCCTCTAGTGAAAACGGGAAACTTTTTCCTTAGTGAGAACATGGAGTCCAATTGACAAACTTATGGTCCCGAATAATATCAGCCAACCATAATTCTCAAAAGGTAGAGCCCAATTGCTTCCAAAGCAACCCCCATGTATTTACCTCATGTCCAATAAGGGCCCAATAATATGACGCCGTTTAAAGTGACATGTCAAGATGACCCATCAATATTAAGTTGTGATGGACGGTCGCCATGTGGATCCCCAATAATATGAGCCGATCCCATGGGAGTTCCACCCAACTTACAACATTTTTCGATCCAATGTACAGCTTTCCGACGGACGGGCCCCCCCAATAATATGAGCCGGACCGTATCCGCGGGTAGCATCACATACATTGACCGTTGATGGAAGGTAGGAACATTTAAACAATATTTAAATTTCCTTTTGTTTATCTTGATATAAATTTTAAATCATATTTAAAATGAGGGATTTTATTTATAAAAATATTTGTCTCATCATATTTAATTTATTGCATGCATTGCTGGATTCACGCAATTTATGTCTAAACATGCATACAATCATAATATCACATATTATATAGGATGATCGATTCCATTTCTAATTGACCCGTGGTTGCCAATCACGGGTCTTAGTCCAATCCTAGGTAATATGCAGTATGCAAATGCAATCCTATTACATATGCTTCCAATTTACATTTCTTCAGTCTTCATTGTCTGCTGGGCCCACCATCTTCAAATCTTGATCTCCCACTAAATCTAATGTATTTACAATAAATAACAATGACAAGTAGGGGATACATTTTTAGGGGGTGGGAACGGGCTATAAACCAAGCCCACTTTTATTACATATGACATTCATATCGGGCCATAAACCAGGCCCATTAATAAAACCAACAACAATAAAGACAAAATGTAAATTCCTAACATACACCTACAAAATTGGTCATGGCAATCGATCATCCTTATCCAATAACATTTAATTCAAAATTAATTTATTGGTAACATGCTGTGGCAATTCAAATTTAAACAAGATAAAATCATATTTTATATATAAAATCACATTTCACATATAAAATCATATTTTATCTCCATATCAAATAAAATCATATTTTATCTATAAAATCCAATTTTACAAATAAAATCATATTTTACTTAATATATCATAAGATCATATCTTATCATCAATTGTACCAAAATAATTGATTTCAAAATTCAATTTACGGATAAAATATTAAAATTTTCCAAAAATTCAAATTTATCCAAAATCAATTTTAAAATTTACGGACTCGAACAATTCGATCCGATATCTCGTGAACCAATCAAAAACAATTTTTGACCGGACCAAAAATAAAATTTTAACATATTAAAATTAATTTTTAATAAAATATTAATTTTTCCCGCGGGCCACCCGGGACACTCCCGGGTTGGCCCGCACCCGGGGCGCGGGCCGGGGCAGCCCGGCTGCCCCCTTAGGGCAGCAACGCTTGCTGCCCTGGCGGAGCCTGGCGCCGCCGCTGGGATGCGCCGAGCGCCGCCCCTGGGCGGCGCTGTGCGCCGCCCTGGGCGGCGCCAAGCGCTGCCCTGCGCAGCGCCCAGCGCTGCCCTGCGCAGCGCCCAGCGCTGCGCTGGGCAGCGCACAGCGCTGCCCTGGGCCGCGACGGTCGCCGCCCTGGGCGGCGCCGTGCGCCCCCTTTGGGCGGCGCCGTGCGCCGCCCCTGGGGGCAGCGACCATCGCTGCCCCTTCCGGGCAGCGATCCAATCGCTGCCCGGGTTTCGCCCCCGAAAAAATTTTTTTTTTTTTTTTATTAAAAATATTTATTTTGTTTCAAAAACCGAGACTCAAAAATTTTGTACAATTGATTAATTCAATCGATTGATCTGAGCAACCTGGCTCTGATACCACTGTTGGAAAACTGGCGAGTTCCCAGACCAATTACGATTGATACCCGGTGCAGCGGAAGTTTAAAATTTTTCTCATGGAACGATTCCATGGTGTGGGTATCAACCATACAACGATTGAATTATTGTGTGTGTAAAATTTAAATAACAATTAAATAAATTTTACCTCAAATCTCGCAACGAGATTAATGGACACCAACAGAACAATTCTGCTCTTGTTGTCTCTCCCTGGAACCGATGAACGCCTTCAATCAGGTCCACGAACAGAGGTTTAATCCCTCTGATAGATTGCACTAGAAAATCTATCAGAAGTTTTCTGCGAAGAGAATACACGAATTTGATTCGTTATTCCTTACTGCGATTCAAAATCACAGACCGGAATTTTCTCGGGCAGAGGGAGGGAGGGGCGGCCGAAAACGTTTTTGAGAGGGGCTAGGGTTTCGAAAATCCTGTCTCAAAAATTATGACCTGTTGTGTTTAATTTCTGTACTGAAATAACTTATTTATAATGCAGGCCACTAACACCTTAGGGCCCATTAGTCATAAGCTGGGGCCCGACAAGCAAAGCCCGCTCGTTCAGAAATTAATATAAAATTCATCGTGACTCCTATTGATGAAACGATTTCACCAACGTGCACAGAAACCATTTCTGCACGTTTTAAAGTCAAAATAAATTTTCCTGAATCCGAATTCAGTGGTTTCCAAAAATGTCCATCCCTATGTCATTTTAGGAAATCCTACTCCCTTACTCTTATTTAAGAAGTCCAACTCCTTAGTTCATTAAATTTAACTCTTTAAATTTAACTATCTCAACGGGGATTAAAACTCCATTACACTGTGTGACCCTCAATGGTTCAGGGATACAGCTAGCCGTGGGCTCACAACTCCTTGTGACTCGGAACAACACTTTCCGACTTGCCCAACGAATCATGGTAAAGCGCCTAGCAACATCGCCCCATGATTCCCTAGGTATCACTGATAGTGCCTACAAGAACCAGTAGATTTTGGTTAACGTACAGTACGGTCCCTTCATCCATATATCCCGATCGAATCAACAACCATTGGTATATCGAGAGTCGCTCAAGATTCGATAACTATGCAATACATCTTGAAGATCAAATTAGTGACATCGCATGTGCTACTAAGAAACCATTTCTTAAATCACATCAAGTACTCTGGCCAGAGATTTGTCACACTAATATCTCTTCAGATCGCATAGGATATCCACACTCGCAAGTATGTGGTGAATCCTTGACAACAATGCATTGACTCCTATATGTGTCGTAACTGTACCCAATCTCGACACCTGATGACCCCCTCAGAGTCGGTAAACGAGTCAAAGCACAGTACTAGCATATAGAGTCTCCATGATGTTTCAAGTCGTAAGGACTAATGGTGTACAACCAAAACCGCGGACTTTATCCACTCGATAAGTGATAACCACTTGGAAAGTCCGGATAGTAGGGTAGTTCGACTATTCATCCTATGAATATCCATTTGCATGCTTCGAACATCTCCATGTTCCCTACCAATGAAACGTGGTACTCCGCATCGCAAATGCTAGTCTCAAACTCGAGCGATCCTTATCCTTATTATCGGACGGCTCAATCGACTAGGAACGGTTTTAGAATATACAGTGACTATAAGATGTATTTCATGATAGACATCTCCATGTTCTACCACATCTTACATACACTATAGTATATTCAAGGTCTTTATCAAAACAACAATAGTATATCACAATATAACAATATGAAGTAATATAAAGTCATTGCCATAAAAGTGTAAATAATATTAAACAAAAGATTGTTTATACAAAGAGTCAACAAAGCCCATAGCCACACAGTTGGCTCACTGGGCACCCACTCTTACAGGCCCTTGCAGTTCGAGGTCGGGGAGAAAGTGTTTTTGAGAGTGTCACCTTTTCGCAAGATTTTCAGATTTGGCCTTAAGGGCAAGTTGTCTCCCAGATTTATCGGTCCGTTTGAGATCTTGGAGAGCATTGGCGATTTGGCTTATCGACTAGCTTTGCCACCGCATCTATCCAGTATTCACGACGTGTTCCACGTATCTCTGTTGCGACGGTATGTGGCGGATGAATCTCATATTCTGCAGCGGTATGAGGTTTAGGTAGACAAGAATTTGACTTATGTTGAAAAACCTCTTCGTATCCTGGATTATAAGGATAAGGTTTTATGGAACAAAGTCATTCCTTTGGTTTTAGTTCAGTGGCAGCGCCGAGGCACTGAGGAAGCTACTTGGGAGCTTGAGGACAGGATGCGTAAAGACCATCCTGAGTTGTTTTGATTTCATTCTTTAAAGTTGTATTCAGTTGCAAACTCTGTAAACGTTTGATTTGAATAAAGAATGTTCTGATTTTTGTATTTGCATTCGGTACTTAAGATCTGATTTCGAGGACGAAATATCTTAAGTGGGGGAGAATGTAGTAGCCCGCACCCTAATTGAGTAATTAAAGGATTAATGCTAATTAATTAAATTGGGTATCGGACGGATCGGAAGCTCCGAAGGCTCGATCGGAAGCTCCGAACAGGATCGGAAGCTCCGATGAGCGATCGGAGGCACCGATGATATTACGTCAGGCATGACGTGTGGTTGGATCGGAAGCTCCGATCAGGATCGGAAGCTCCGATCACCCCTATCCGGAGTCAACAAGTGATATTTTGACACGTGGCAGATCAGGATCTTCGGAAGCTCCGGTGGCAGGATCGGACGTTCCGATCGAGGTTCGGACGTTCCGATCAAGGATCGAAAGTTCCGATCGTTGTCTATAAATAGAAGGCCGAGGCTTCACTTTCATTTGCCAATTCCGAGTTCTTCTTTCCATTCTAGTCCTTTTGGAGCTGTTCTAGTCTTCGTAGGCTTGGTCCGGAGGTCGGCAAGGCGTTCGGTAGTCGTAGAGGAGTTGTGCCCAAGTTCTGGAGGCATCGACATCAAAGGGCTAACGACGGACGAAGGTATAGCTTTTGCTTCCTATAAATATTTAGGAGTATGCAATAGCTTAGTTAAGGCTTTTAGAGCACTTTAATGATAAGAAGTATCATTTGGCAGTGTAGAGCAGACTATAGGCGTGGACCTAGAGTTGGTAGAGCTTGCACTGTTTTGAGGTACGAAAGTACTGTTCGAGATATCCTGACTGAGTATGCATGTATTATGTGACTGCATGATTTATATGCCATGATATTATGCTGCATTCATTTGCATCTTGCTGTATCTCTTTCGAAGATGTCTGTTAGTAGGGTTGTACCCTATCCTGTTAGTGGATGGACTTTCATCGATTTGGGTCCGGCGTATCCACGGTTATCTCGGTATGGGAGCCACCTCCTGAAGCGACGGCACAGCGTGCTACATACCAGGGCCCGGTCTGTCTCTGTTATCTGATCCTTGACCTCGAGTCTATAGGGAGTTCTGTTAGAACCTAATGGGGGGAGGGGGATTTAGGTTTTATTGGCAACTTTAGCAATTTAAAGCGATTATGCAAGTACGCAAGCGGAAGACTTAAGCAATCAAATAATAAGTGCGGTAAATAAATGCGTAATGTAAATAAAGCAGTAAAAGGGATAAGAGATGTTTATGGAAGTTCGACGATAAATCGTCTATGTCTCCCCTTCTTGGTTAAGTCGATTAACCAAGGATCCACTAGCACTTCGAACGTCTTGGTCTTGATGGCTCCAAGGATAGCCTTACAACTTGACACGATCACCGCGCCGATACAACTCAACACTCTTGGCCTTAAGGGCTCCAAGGATAGCCTCAACACTCGTAAAATACACTTGGCTTCACACACAAGTGTTTACAAAACCGAGCAACCAACTCACAAACTAACAACCCTCGATATTACAACCCCGAATACAACTCGATATGTGAATATATTGTGAACACTCAAAAGGGGCTACAAATTGCTCAACAAATGGCTTGAATAATGCTTGAGAGGATTGAGAGACTTGAAGATGTTGGGATGTCTTCAAATGAACTTGGATGGCCTCTATTTATAGTTGGCAAAGTTTTGAATCTGATTTGAGTGCTTGGAGCATGTGGTAAGAAGTCAAGGAGTGACAAAAAGTGTTCGGCGCCGCTGCCTATATTTTCCCAGCACTGAGCGGATTTTGTGGAAAAATAATATCTTTTAATATAACCGTTGGATTGATCTGAAATTTGAACTGAAGCTTTAAAACATCGGGATCGGAAATCTGAACGGTGTAGATTTGATTCCAAGGAGTCAAACATTTCCAGTAATTTTCGGAATTCACTTCATCAAGTTTTTGAACTTGTTCTGTGCAACAAATTTGAAAAATTCATATCTCCATATCCATCCGTTGGATTGATTTGAAATTTGGACAGAGGTTGTAAAACATCCTGAATTGTAATCTGATTGGTGGAGATGTGATTTGGATCTCTCAAACAATCCCAGTTAATTTCTGAAGTTGAATCTTCATAATTTGCTTCATGTTCTGCAGAAATAAGTACTGTGCAATCTTTGTAGAAAAATCATAACTTCATATCTAGCCGTTGGATTGATATGAAATTTTGATATAAGTTTGAAAACATCCTGATATCGATTTTGATCGGTGGAGATTTGATTTGGATGTCTCAAGCACGTCCAGTAATTTTCAGAAGTTGATTCTTCATTCTTCACTACAAGTTCTGCAGAAATAGGTACTGCACAATTTTTGTGGAAAACTCATAACTCCATATCTAGCCGTTGGATTGCTCTCAAATTTGGAAAACACATGTAAAACTTCTTCATCACGATTATGACCGGTCGAGATCGGATTTAAATGCCTAGAAAATTCCCAGTAATTTTCGGAAGTTGCTGCTCCATACTTTGGCTTCTTCTTCTCTTTTTTTTCATATCTCTTAACAATGTTCCATCCATTCAATGAGCAATAAAAGACTTTATAAATACATGTATAGCTTCAAAATAACTTCCAACAATTTATTTGTCAATAAATTCTAATCTGCAAAATCTCACTTTAAATGGTTAGTAACAATTAACCGAGTTTTGTAATCATCAAAACATAATATTATGAGACTTGTTAATGCATTAAAAACATTAATCTCATAACACGAGATTTGTATGCGTTTAAGGCGTAACAATCTCCCCCTTTTTGATGATCACAAAACTTGGTTAAATAGGAGAAATAAATGTACGATATTAAATAAATAATTTAAATTTGCACAATATAATTGCATGAATAAAACTCCCCCTAAATTAAACAATTTGCTAAGAAGAAAATGGTTATCAAATAACCAATTTTATTCTTCATGCATTTAACCATACTAACTCTCCCCTTTAGTTAAAGTATTTAACCAAACTAATTCTCCCCCTTTTTGTGATAATCAAAAAGACTGGAAAAGTATGCAAAAACATGAGAATTGAAATATGATTTCTAAAATGCAACACATAAATTTCACATAAATAACAAAATATGAGCGTATAATATTGAATAAATACAATTAATTTGTATTATCCAAAATTAAGTTGCTCGAATTTTATATTAAGCTCCCCCTTAATATGTCATTATCTTTAGAATATATCAACAAGTGATTACAACTCAATCATGCCAAGTTCACCACGCAAACGAATAAAAGTATTTTCATCTAGTGGTTTTGTAAAAATATCGGCAATTTGATTTGTCGTGTCAACATATTGAAGTTCAACTTCATTTCGTTCGATGTGGTCACGAATAAAATGATGACGAATGTCAATATGTTTGGTGCGCGAATGTTGAATCGGATTCTTTGTTAGACATATGGCGCTAGTGTTGTCACAGAAAATAGGGATTTTTGAAAAAGAGACGCCATAGTCGAGCAATTGATGCTTCATCCAAAGAATTTGCGCACAAAAACTACCAGCAGCCATATATTCGGCTTCGGTCATTGACAAGGCAACACAATTTTGTTTCTTTGAAAACCAAGAAACTAAACAGTTTCCTAAAAAGAAACAAGTTACACTAGTGCTCTTACTATCCACCTTATATCCACCAAAGTCGGCATCGCAATAAGCTTTTAAATCAAAGAAAGAATTTTTCGAATACCACAAGCCGAGATTTGGAGTATTTGAAAGATATTTGAAAATGCGTTTTAAGGCGAACAAATGTGATTCCTTTGGACATGATTGAAATCGTGCACACAAGCAAACACTAAACATAATGTCTGGTCTACTAGCAGTAGCATATAATAAGGAGCCAATCATACTACGAAAGGAAGATTGATCTACAGATTTACCATTTTCATCCTTGTCGAGTCTGATTGCTGTGCTCATCGGTGTAGATGATGATTTTGTGTTCTCCATCCCAAACTTCTTTAGAATCTCCTTAATGTATTTGCTTTGGTTCACAAAGAACTCATCTTTACACTGTTTGATTTGCAATCCGAGGAAATAGTTAAGTTCCCCCATCATGCTCATCTCAAAGTGTTCCTGCATAAGCTTGGAGAAATCTTGACAAAGAGTTTCGTCAGTAGAACAAAAATTATATCATCAACATAAATTTGCACAATCAAAAGATCATTTTTGACATTCTTGGTAAATAAGGTAATGTCGATATTTCCTCTTAAAAAACCATTTGAAAGCAAGAAAGTAGACAGTTTATCATACCAAGCTCGAGGAGCTTGTTTCAAACCATACAATGCTTTGTTTAGTCTAAACACATGATCAGGCAAAGAAAGATCAACAAAGCCATCAGGTTGCTCAATATAAACCTCTTCTTTCAATTCACCATTAAGAAAGGCACTTTTAACATCCATTTGAAATAACTTAAAATTTCTAGAGCAAGCAAAAGCAAGTAGCACGCGAATGGATTCTAGTCTAGCAACAGGCGCATAAGTTTCATCATAATCTATGCCTTCTTCTTGACTATATCCTTTAGCAACAAGCCTAGCTTTATTTCTAGTGATAGTGCCATGCTCATCAAGTTTATTCCTAAACACCCATTTAGTACCAATGATAGATCTATCATGCGGCCTAGGAACAAGAATCCAAACATCATTGCGTTTAAACTCATTCAACTCATCTTGCATCGCAATTATCCATGCATCATCTAACAAAGCATCATCTTGCATTTAGTTTCAACATGCGAAACAAAGGCAAGATGATTACAAATATTATTAAGAGAAGAACGAGTGGCTACTCCCTTTGAAGGACTTCCGATGATAAGATCCATTGGGTGATCTTTGTGAAGCCTCCATTCTTTCGGAAGTGGTGTTTTCCTCAACGGAAACATCTATATTATTTAGGCTTGAGGAAGCCAACTCTTCTTCGAGTAATTCTAAATCATCAATGTTAGTGCGAACAATAGTAGACATAGATTCATCAAAAATAACATGCATAGATTCTTCAACAAGCAAAGTGCGTTTATTAAAAACTCTAAAGGCCTTACTTGAGGTAGAATATCCGAGAAAGATACCTTTGTCGGATTTGGCATCAAATTTGCCAAGGTTGTCCTTACCATTGTTATGTATGTAGCATTTGGAACCGAAAGCTCGAAAGTAAGAAATGTTAGGCTTTCTCCCTCTCCATAATTCATATGGAGTTTTCTTGAGAATTGGCCTTATTGATACGCGATTGATAATGTAACAGGCAGTGTTCATTGCTTCAGCCCAAAAATATTTTGGTAGAGAATGCTCACATATCATGGTCCTCGCAATCTCCACAAGTGTCCTATTTTTCCTCTCAACGACCCCGTTTTGTTGAGGAGTCCTAGGACAAGAAAAATTATGACCGATGCCTTTCTCTTCACAAAAGTTTGAAAAACTCTCATTTTAAAATCAGTTCCGTGGTCACTACGGATCTGCTTTATTGAAAGATTTTTCTCATTCTCAACTCGTTTGACAAAAGTTTTAAAATAATCAAAGGCATCATTTTTGTGGGCTAAAAACAATGTCCACGTGTAACGTAAAAAATCATCCACAATGACAAATGCATAAAGCTTTCCTCCTAGGCTAGAGTTCCTCGATGGACCACATAGATCTAGGTGAAGAAGTTCAAGGGGCATAGAAGTAGATATAAAATTTTTGCTTTTAAAAGATTTCCTTGTATGTTTGCCAAGTTGACATGCATCACAAATAGAATCTAATTTTAAATTGAGTTTTGGCATACCAACAACTAAATCAAGTTTAAAAAGTTTTTCTATGGTACTAGGACCAACATGACCTAGTCGTCTATGCCAAAGAATGTTGTCATCAACATTCAAGGATACAAGGCTTTTAATATTTGATAAAGATAAATTGTTTAAAGAAACCTTGTAAACATTTTCACTTCTATATCCTTTGAAATTTATGGATTTGTCACTAATAAATGATGCAGTGCAGTGTTGGGGAGTGAATTTGACTTCATAACCTCTATCGCACAATTGACTTATGCTTAGTAGATTATGCTTAAGCCCTTTCACTAGGAGTACATCATCAATTAGGCAAGAATTAGATATACCTATTGAGCCGATGCCTTCAATGACTCCTTTGCTGTTGTCTCCAAAGGTGACTGTTCCCTTCTCCTTAGGTTTGACTGATTGGAGTAGATCCTTGTTCCCCGTCATATGTCTAGAACATCCACTGTCTAGATACCATATGCTAGGAAGAACAGTTTTCCTAGTTCCCTGAAAAGAATTGTTTTGGTACCCTTTAGTTTCTTTTGGGTCCACAATGTTAGAAAAGAGAGATACAAAATAGACTTCTAAGAGTTCAGTCTCTCATAGCAACATCATCGCCACTTTCTAAGAGTGCTCCCAGTAGTAGGTAGGGCATATGGCCACTTTAAAAACCTATTTCCTTGGACAGAGCAACGTTCAACAGGGAGACCAGCCGCAAGTCAAGGCATTTTTAAGCCGGTCTATATTGAACTCCCTTAGATTGTGATCTCATAATGCCGACTAATGAGTTGTTAAGTACTCTTAGGTCTCCATTTCATATAGCTCTTTTGAACATATTGATATTTCAATGATCTGCATTTATGTCTAACATGACCAGATTTGCAACAATAAGAACAAGTAGGGGGTGATCTCATCTTAGCCTTAGCTATTAGACTAGCAAAGTCTATAGACTTCTTAACATAGCCTATTCCTCCCTTATCAAAGCTACATTTCTGCATGCTAAGTAGGTTGTTCAATTTATTGCTACTCACATTGAATTTATCGAATGATTTTTCTAAGTGATCTAGGTCATCCTTAAGTCTAAGATTATCATGCTCCTTAGTTTCTAATTCCTTTTTAAGATTTCTATTCTCTTTTCTAAGAACCTTAACCATATCAAACATATCTTTATAAGCATGTAAGAGTTCATCGTAAGTAGGTACCCTCGTCATCGTCGTCAGAGACGATGTTATCACTCTTAGCCATGAAGCAGAGGTTTGCTTCCTCGTCGTCGTCGTCGCTATCACTCCAGGTAGCAAGTAGGGCTTTCTTCTTTCCTTTGTCCACTTTCTTCTTGAGTGGGCATTCATTTGGCGTAGTGACCTTGTTGTTGACAGTTGTAGCAGGTCACTTCTCTCTCAGGTTTCTTGTCTTTCTTGAATTTGTTTCCTCGCATGAATTTCTTGAATTTTCTTGCGAGAAGAGCCATGTTATCATCGTCATCTTCTTCGACTTGTGTAGTCAAAGCTATCCCTTTGTGCTTGACATCTTCTTTCTTTGATTCTTTTCTCGTGGACACTTCTAACTCATGGGTTTTTTAGGGTCTCATGTAGTTGATCAAGATCATAGGCGGCAGTGTCCCCTTTGTTGGATTCGATGATGGCGGTTCTCTTTGCATCCCATTCTTTTGGTAGGGCACGAAGAGCTCTCCTCCAAACTTGCTTGGTAGGATATTGTTCTCCCAATTGTGCTAACTCATTGATGATTTGAGTAAGCCTTCGGAACATGGTGTCAACATCTTCATTGGTTTCCATCTCAAATGTTTCGTATTTGAGTTGGAGTAAGTCGATCTTTGTCTCTTTCACTTGGTTGGTGCCTTCGTGACATATCTCTAGCTTGTCCCATATCTCTTTAGCGGTTGAGCACATCGATATCCGGTTCTACTCGTTCATATCTAAAGAACAATGCAAGATATTCATAGCTTTAGCATTTTGCGAAATTAATTTCATGTCCTCTTTTGAAAAATCATCCATTCCCTTAGGAATTTCAACCCCATCAACTATTTTCATAGGTGTATAGGGACCTTTCACCGTCACTTTCCATAGGTCATAGTCTACGGATTAGATATATAGGGACATACGATTTTTCCAATACCCATAGTTTATGCCATTAAAAAGAGGAGGACGATTAGTAGATTGCCCTTGAGCATAATCACTCGCTAGATTTGCCATAAAAAGGATTTGAAAAGTATTTTCAAATGGCTCTGATACCACTTGTTAGAACCTAATGGGGGGGGGGGGGGATTTAGGTTCTATTGGCAACTTTAGCAATTTAAAAGCGATTATGCAAGTACGCAAGCGGAAGACTTAAGCAATCAAATAAGTGCGGTAAATAAATGTGTAATGTAAATAAAGCAGTAAAAAGGGATAAGAGATATTTATGGAAGTTCGACGATAAATCGTCTAACGTCTCCCCTTCTTGGTTAAGTCGATTAACCAAGGATCCACTAGCACTTTCGAACGTCTAGGCCTTGATGGCTCCAAGGATAGCCTTACAACTTGACATGATCACCGCGCCGATACAACTCAACACTCTTGGCCTTAAGGGCTCCAAGGATAGCCTCAACACTCGTAAAATACACTTGGCTTCACACACAAGTGTTTACAAAACCGAGAAACCAACTCACAAACTAACAACCCTCGATATTACAACCCCGAATACAACTCGATATGTGAATATATTTTGAACACCTCAAAAGGGGCTACAAATTGCTCAACAAATGGCTTGAATAATGCTTGAGAGGATTGAGAGACTTGAAGATGTTGGGATGTCTCCAAATGAACTTGGATGGCTTCTATTTATAGTTGGCAAAGTTTTGAATCTGATTTGAGTGCTTGGAGCGTGTGGTAAGAAGTCAAGGAGTGACAAAAAGTGTTCGGCGCGCGCTGCCTACAATTTTCCCAGTACTGAGCGGATTTTGTGGAAAAATCATATCTTCCAATCTAACCGTTGGATTGATCTGAAATTTGAACTGAAGCTTTAAACATCTTGATATTCAATCTGTACAGTGGAGATTTTATTCTAACGAGTCAAACATTTCCCAGTAATTTTCGGAATCACTTCATCAAGTTTTTCGAACTTGTTCTGTGCAACAAATTTGAAAAATTCAGATCTCCATATCCATCCGTTGGATTGATTTGTAATTTGGACAGAGGTTGTAAAACATCCTGAATTTGAATCTGATTGGTGGAGATGTGATTTGGATGTCTCAAACAATCCCAGTTAATTTCTGAAGTTGAATCTTCATAATTTGCTTCATGTTCTGCAGAAATAAGTACTGTGCAATCTTTGTAGAAAAATCATAACTTCATATCTAGCCGTTGGATTGATATGAAATTTTGATATAAGTTTGAAAACATCCTGATATTGATTTTGATCTGTGAAGATTTGAATAGATGTCTCAAGCACGTCCAGTAATTTTCAGAAGTTGATTCTTCATTCTTCACTACAAGTTCTGCAGAAATAGGTACTGCACAATTTTTGTGGAAAAATCATAAATCCATATCTAACCGTTGGATTCCTCTCAAATTTGGAAAACACATGTAAAACTTCTTCATCACGATTATGACCGGTGGAGATCGGATTTAAATGCCTAGAAAATTCCCAGTAATTTTCGGAAGTTGCTGCTCCATACTTTGGCTTCTTCTTCTCTTTTTTTTCATATCTCTTAACAATGTTCCATCCATTCAATGAGCAATAAAAGACTTTATAAATACATGTATAGCTTCAAAATAACTTCCAACAATATATTTGTCAATAAATTCTAATCTGCAAAATCTCACTTTAAATGGTTAGTAACAATTAACCGAGTTTTGTAATCATCAAAACATAATATTATGAGACTTGTTAATGCAATTAAAACATTAATCTCATAACACGAGATTTGTATGCGTTTAAGGCTTAACAAGTTCACTTTGCATGCATGTATACTCATACTCTCGCTACTGAGCGTTTTATGCTCACGTCTCGTACTCTGTGTTTCTGGACACCCTATCCCATGTGCAAGGTTTGCGATTTGGACGAGGATGGTGGATCCATGAGGGGCTAGTCAGTGGTTGGCCATCTGGAGCTTCGTCTAGGTTTTATTACTGTTGTTTGGGTTTATAAAGCTATTCGATTTGGTTGTATATTATTGGATAAATTACATAATCCTTTACTTGGGATTGTATATTGTTTATGGTTTCCGCAGTTTTATTTTGATATCTGTTTGATTAAGTTAATTGCATGCCTAAGTTCTGTTTAGTAGTGATCCGGGTAAGGGTCACTACATATCCAATACCCAAGAAGTTGTATTAAGTGAAACATTTATTTCAATATAAAAAATACCCTTCGCAGTTCGCAACTGCTCTAGATATTCCTTGCAGTTACTGTTTCCAATGACCGGTTTCTTGCAGTGATGGCAAACATCCTTGGACTTTTCCATGTTTGAAGCCTTTGTCTTGTTCTTCTTCTCGGGTCCGGTTTTCTTGGATGGGGCAGAACGTTTCTTACCCTTTGTACTTGGCCCCTTCTTAGCAGAAGAAGAGGAGCCCACCAAGAGAACTGGTTTATCCTTCTTTAAAGTGGCTTCATATGTTACAAGCATATTGACCATCTCTTCAAGGGAGGCCTCTATCTTGTTCATATTGAAATTCACCACAAAACCGTAAAACGATGAAGGAAGAGAGATAAGTAATAAGTCCACATTGAGTTCATGCTCCAATTCCAAATCAAGCGTTACCAACTTCTGTATGAGCCAAATCATGCGTACCCCATGATCACGGACCGAAGTCCCTTCACTTTTGGCTATTTGTAATTCAGTCCCCGAAAATTTGATTTAATTCAATTTAAATCCTAAATAATTTAAGAATATTAGAATTTAATTCTAAACTCTAAATATTCCCAAATTAAATATTCTCGTATTAAAATTAAATCATCTCGGCCTT